>NC_034409.1:127996908-128278592 GCF_002078875.1 Numida meleagris
AGTCAGAAAGATTCTTTAATTCATACCCCTTACCTCCAAGTCTTTGCAGCATTCCCAACCTGAACACGTAAGCCTCCATGGGAGCAGCTATAGTTATCCCTGATGCAAAAAGAAACATACCAAAGCCTGGCATTACTCCTTTCTTTAAAACCTGCAGATACCACTTAAAACTTGATTCACTGGCAGATCAGACGCTGTTGAGGAAGCCTTGATATCATGTCCTTGAAATGAGAGCAAGCACTGACAGCTACTTGCAAGAGACAGAGAAGCTTAGCTCCCTTATTTTCTTTTCACAATGAACAAAATTACTGAAGTGTTATAGCAAAGCACAAACACCCACCTGCAAACAAGAGAGCTAATTATTGCTGTGAAGTAACTTTCATTCTTCTGCTGGGGAAAAAAAAATGCAAAGCAGAGTCTCATCTGAGGATCATTAGCAGTCTCAAAATCCTCTTGTGACTGAAGTGTTTCTTTCTGATATGAAGTATTAGAAACAGAAGCAAAGAACACTTGGAGCTTCAAAGATCATTGTTTCTTCTAAGGCTGAAGCCAATCCTTTAGCACCTGTTGGGGCAGCTCTCAAAAGATGCCCTCGGGTCATGGCACAGCCCTTCCATTTAATCTGCAGAACTCTTTTTTAAGAAAGCACCTGAAGTGTTTTATTAAGAGGGGATTTAAAAAATGGGGAAAAAAAGGTCTCTCCTTCTAAAAAGGTCAGCACATTCAGACAAAATACTAGCACCGCCACGAAGCACCTACTCTCTTCAGAACAAAACGTATGTGCCAGCTTCACTTCCCAGGATCTGACAAGTTCAAAGTTTTGTGCACAGGGAGAACTTCTATTTATCTTTCTCCTTCTCAGGTAGTAACATAGAATGGAGAGAACTGCCAGCAGCTTTCAAAATGTATATATTGGTATTGGGAGTCTGTATCCTAAACACATACAAGTATCTACCTACCAAAAACTAATCAAAGATGACATCTGATAGCCGCATTATTGAGGAAACTCATTGCATCTCTTACCTAAAAGAGTTAGAAAATTGGATGCCCTGACGTTTCCAAATAGGCTTGTTTGGGAGAAATCTCCCTAAAGCATTTAGCATTCATGTATATAAGAGTAAGTAAGGCTGCCACTCCTTCAGTGCTCAGAAATCACAAGTCAACTGTCTCTCCACAACTCCTCCCGAAAAAAGGAAAAGGTAGTTTCAATTCTATTTTTGAGACACACAATTAATGGCAAAACAACAACAACAAAAAGAAGCACACACCTTTTTGAGTTTCCTTCAACATCACAAGAACAAAGCTATCTAAAAATTAAAGCAGAGATTCTCACATGGCTTTACAAACTGGGATTTAATCATCACAATTCTTATGAGAAAATGAAGCAGGAAGAAAAAAGAAATACATACCTCTCCTCCTGACATGAAGTCCTTTGAGCTTCTAGTACTGTGGAAGTGGTTAGCTCTATGTTTAACCTTGTCATTTGAACAGAATTTGTAAGAGCATGTTGCTTTCAGCGTTTGCAGTTTGGGAACATCAGACAAACACTTGTTTGAATACTGTTCAAGAGCCTCTTAACCTCATTTCCTTCACCTACCAACTTCATCAGATGCTTTTAAGGACAAGCCTCCTATGGTGGCTTTTACCAGAATGGTGGGGAAAAAAAAATCCACATGGATTTAGAAGATTTCATTAGTCCCTTTGACGGCACTTGTAAAGTTATGGCAGTTCTAATTGCTTGTGCAATTGGAAAAAGGATACTCACACTTGACAGATACTCGTCATGTTGCTTAATGCATTCCAGGAGAGCAGTCAGCTACTCCAGCCAGGAAAGCATACGTAGCCAATAATTATCACTGGATGCATTTAAAAAAACAACACCAACCACAACAACGTACAGTTGCACTTTTTTTGTGCTCAGAAAATTTCAGAGCTTTTTAAAAGTTTCTCACTTCCCCCTCTATTTTCCTCTCTTACTCAGAACCAGCAATGATTACATATGCATCAGCAAGACTGCATGACCACAGACGTTACTAGCAACAGTCTTATGGCAATCAGGCATTCTGATGAAACGAAAGCAGTGAAAAGCTTTCTTCTAGAAAGCTGGACAGGCAGATAACCACGTCCGGCCTGTTAGTACACCAAGACTCCCAGCCTCTCATATGTGCTTGTTTTATCTAGTTTGACGCTTCTCAGGTTTTTCATATATAGATGACTGTGTTGGTCACACTACAGAGACAGAGCTCTTACTAGAGTTTTAAGAAAAAACTCCAGACTGGCAATGCAGCAAGATGTTATTTTTCAAAAACTGTTATCCTCAGCAAACCGCTATAGCTCACACTGTAAATTCTGAGGCACACAGGGAACTGGATGGACCACCCCAGAACTACATTTCTACATAAACTAGAGCAAAAGCAGCTTATGACAGCATGCAGTTTAACAAAGTGCTGGAGTCTACTTGTACCATCCTTCTCAAATCCATGCTTGCTGGAGACAGTACTTATGATCAGCATTTGTGCGTAGCTTTTAATACTGTCAGACTAGCATTTAGATGGTTCAGACCAGGTTTAAACACACCTCGGAAGAGCTGTTCCTACAGACCTCCTAACACTTACAGCAATCACCCTTATGGATTCAGAAGGCTTTCTCATTCATTTGGAGGGAAAAAAAAAAAAACTGAAAAAGAAACAGCACAAAGGAGTCAATAAGGAACTGAACAGTAGAAGTCTTGCAGTTTAGGAACTATTCAGGTAGACACCTGGGCTGTTTCTAGATCTTAAAGGATTCAGTTCACTACAGCTTTTATTTAATCTTCAGGGAAAAAAGACTCGAGAATCGACAAATTCTACAAGATATTATCAGCAGCGATAATTTAAATATGCACTGAAAACTGAATGCTGTAAGAATAAAGCCTACATGCTTAAAAGCCGTCATTTAAAAGAAGAAGATAATCAGATACAGAGCTCTCAGAAGCATAAATCAGTAAAACTCATTTTTGCCCCTATTAGTCAGAAGGACTGAAGCACATATTTTGTAATACAAAGTTTCAAGCTCCTTTTTGGAATGGAAAATATTTGTCCCAGTTATATAAGTGCAGCCTGGTATGCGGATTACTTTTAAATCCACGCATTTTATGCATGACTATCTGGATACGACAAAAGAAAGTGGGTGACTTCCTAGCAATTGGACACAGATACAGAGCTTCTGCTGGTTAGTATTTGAGGACTTGACTGGTAAACATTGTGAAAATACTTAAGCTTTACTGCAACTCAGATACTACATTAAAAATATATATATATATCAGCAAGCAACTCAGATCCAACTGAGGTGTAAGATTTTAATTAAACTGTAAAAATGTGAAACAGCTGAGTGCAGAACAAAATCTTTTATCCTTTAAAGCTTCCCAACTGATCTCATTTCAGCAGAAAAATGTATTGATACAGTACTTCTTAGCAAACATTTATGCTTCGTGAAAGTTACTCTAGATCATCTCTGGCTGGAAAATTCTCATTTCTGATCAGTTTAAAGCTTTCTTGCTATTATTATAAACATCATGACCTGTTTTTGATGCGAGCACATCATTATCATCCATCCAGTATCCAAAGAGGTAAACATAGTTAAAAAGCACAAGACTCAAGACACAAGACTCCCACACAAGCTGAAACAAAACAAATCGAACAAGCGAACACCCAACCAACCACACGCACACACACAGCAGCAGGGAGAAGTGCTTTAACAGTCTGCATCCACGGATCTCTACAATTTGATATAAGAACATCTTTTGGCACATTTTATTATGCAAGAAGTAAAGTTAATCATATCCTCAGTGACTCTGGGGAAAAATACCTGCTGTCAAAAATTTACCTTTTTGGAGGATGGATGACTACACTGCTGTCAAAAATGCATCTTTTTCAGTGGATGGATGACTGCAGAGGTAATGCTTATTTTCAATTAGCTCCAAATATCTGGCAACTTACACTCAATGTTTAAACACTGAATTCTGTTTTAATATTTGATTATAATTTGCAACGACTTGCAATTTAAAAAAGCCTTCCAGAATCCAGAGTTTACATTTGCAATGTTTATTATGAAATACATTCACAGTGCAATGCAAATTACACAAAAAAGCTATACAGGAAACATACAAAAGACTACACGAAGCACGTACCATTCAGTAATGCATGCAATATCTGATATACTCTTAGTAAGGCTACAAGTGTCTTAACACCCGTTAGCAAGAAATTGAATTCAAAAGATAAATAATTGGATTAAGAAACTCCTTCATTATTTAGGTTTATAAAAGTTAAAAACCCGTTAAGTTGCCTAGCATGCTACCAATGCAAAAGAAGCAACACCCTGCTCATTCCCAGCATATAAAAAAGGTTTTCACTGTTTCAAGCCTAGATTAATTTTCAATCACTCATCTTATCCTTCATCAAAAATAGTCACAAAAAACAGTTCAGCACTTTGCTTCCAGATCGGGTTAAAAATACAAAAAATAACCTGTAACATACACGTAATCGTGTGTCAGCACATAAGTTTAGAAACATTACATGTAAAAGTTTATAGAGATCAAGATGGTCCAATACACGTACTGCTCAGAGAAGTTACATGACTGTTTTGACACAACTTTGTCTATATCAGAAAAATATATTTACAGTATGTACCCAGAATAATTCCAGCAGTATTCATCGATGAGTTGTGCTAGTGCTTTGTGGACAGACCTAAAATTTGTAGCTATTTTCTACAGCCCCAACTCACACATCGTATAAAAAATCCTAGCTGGCTAAGAGCAAATAAGTGGCAATTTCTTCTACCAGTCAGATTTAGGTGGCAGTTTCATTTTATTTCACTCTATCGAATAATAACATTTTACAAGTGACATTTTTCTGACCTTCAGTATGCTAATGGTTTAGCGACTTCAGGAGATATTCTTCCTTATTTAATCTATGCATAACTTTAATGAGAGGTCCTAAGGACATATTCTTGATATCTAGTTTAAACTAAGGGCATGTATTTGCATAGTAGCAACAAAATGACAGCTCAGAACATCTCTTGGGGACGACAGAATTATCAAAGAACCTGTTCTCCTGAAATTCATGTGCTAATTCTAAAAACAGCTAGTAAGAGGTGTGTATTCAGCCTCCCACTTGGGGAACTCTAAAGCTGTGAAACGGATGAACTGTGCATCTTAACTGAAAAAAGGTTTCAAGATTTTACTTTCAGACGGACGGTGCTAATGAGGACGTTATTGCTTTAGCACCTCAACGCAGCCAAAGCGTGTTCAACTGATTGTAAAGGCTGCACATACTGGCAAACCAAAATTTTAATTAATAAATTCTGTGTTGTGCACTTGCATGCACAGCCTGTTCAAGAATTACAGAGGGCTTGTAAACCCAGACATAAGCGTTAAGTTCCTGTGGAAAAATTAGTGAGGATCTAATATGCTAAAAGAAATTAAGCCATCATGTACATAATATTAGTAAAGATATGCATCCTAATATGCACTATATAGTTATCAATAAGGATGCTTATTTCTATCCAAATAAATCCAAAATGACAGTAGCGCTTTTTCAGTCTGTTTTTAGAATCAATCTGTAAGCCCTACAGCACAGTGTAATATTTTACAGCCAATTTTCAGTATTACTTTTGAGAGTAGACCCCTGCTCTCCAGTCTTAACAAAGAAGAGCTTTCTTAATGCAATCAGAGCCCTTTCTCTGGTTCCTGGTTGCTGCATGTCCCTTATAACAAGCAACAACATGCCAGCATCATTACTCCCAGAGCTCAAGGGAATCTCAGGTATATCCCATATGTGGCATGGGAATACCAGAGGCAGCTGTATCTCCAGAGACCCTGAACGGACCTTAGACCTCTGCATTTTCAGCTGAGCACCCTTGATCAGAGTTCACCTCAGAGCAAAGAGCCTAGCACGTGCTCACTCACCAGACTGCTGGTGTGACAACTCTCTGCATAAATGCTCCTGCAAGCAAATTTATTCAAAAAAGATGCCAAAGCAGAATAAAGCAGATGCACTTTTTTTTTTTTTAAGTCATGTTCTGCTTCTGAAAGAATGCTGCAAGAAAAAACCATTTCAGACTAAGCTTTCAGAAGAAGTCATCAAATACTGTTTCCTCCCTGACCTCCAATGAAGACAAATATGCATATAGGAAAGTTATGAAGAATGAGTGTCACAGAAATATACTTCATTAAGAAAGTGTCTAAATTAAACTTCACAATTATTAATGCATCAAATGTATATCAGCATTGCACTTTTCACGTCTTCCATTAAATGTTGACCAGAAACATTCAAGTGTCAATAAAGGTTTAGAAATCACTGGAAAAACAAGTTAGTACAAAACCTCTGTGGTTTCTGGAGCTGAAGTGTAAGTTTTGAGCACAACGCACACAAGGAGGTATGCCGTTCACTCCAGTTCAGGTAACGTGGTATTAAAACAATCAAGAGCTTTATATAAAAGGAATATATGAGAAATACAAATCCAAATGACAGAAATTCTCTGGTACTACTGCAGCATTCAAGCGCCGAGACAAACCATACATGAACACTTCTGCATTAAACTTCACATTCCCATCTGCATGTCAGCAAAGTTGTAGAAATTGTCTACATCTTGAGACGCTGATGCCTTGCTCTCCGACACAAAAACCTATTTTATTAAACAAGGAAACAGGTAAGCATCACTAGAAGACAAGTTCAAGTAGTTTTTGCTTGTTTGGAGCTAATTATAACTCTTCATTTTTTGCATTTCACGAGAGGCACAACTCTCTTGGTTTCCACTATGGGTTGACAACAGACTTAGAATCCTCTGAGCCCCAGCGTTCCCTTCGTTACTGTGACCTGCTCTCAGAGATTTAGGCTACCATTATGCTTTCACACAACAGAAACAAAGTTGGTAAGAATTCCCTTGCACTATATTCCCAAAATCTTAGGTGCTTCTTCCGATAATTTTAGGTGTTTTGTTTATTTAGATTTAGAATTAATTAGATTTGCATTTTGCAAAATTGATCAACACATGTGCAATTCCAAGGTCTGGGACAATCAACTTCAAGAACTTCCAGAAAATTAGCCACAAATGTCCCAGGCACTGCCCAAATAGTTCAGTGTAACAGACAGAAGGGTTGCAGCAGTTCATCAGTTTCTTCATGTTCAACAGTCTCAACAAATAAATGATGCCTTCAATCAGAAACTTGAATTCTTATTATCTAATATTTTCCACTCCTCCATTTTCTTATTATCACCCTTACTATAACAAGTGTTGGTACAGAAAACAGCTATTCTGAAGTGCACTGAAGGCATAGAAATGGGCTATTCCAAATAATCATGCTCATACAGTACTGTTTTTCTGCTTCACCTCAGAGTACCACGTCAGCATAAACTATGACAGTTCCTTGAACTGGTTTACTCTAACGTGTTTTAAGATGAATATCCTGTTAGCCATCAACTTCTGATTTCAGAACAAAGATGTCTATTTCATCACAAAGCAAGTAGCTTCCTAGACTATTGTTTGGAGGCACAGTAGATTTCTGCTTGAAGGAACTTGACAACATCTACTATTTATCTGGCATTTTGTTGGTGCAAAAACAATTTGTACCACGGTCATGAGTATGTACTTTCACTATCCTTCCCTACCAGGATATTGCAATTTACATTTTGCAGAGGAGTTTCTAAGTGATGAGGCCAAAGAACAGTACAAGAAAGGCACGCACAGGGGGAAAAGAGAAAAAGAAAAAGAAGGGCAGATCTACCAAGTCCACACAAATTGGAAGTTCTGTTACGTGTATATAGCGCAGAGGTCTCTTCGCAACACATTGTTTCTACCAAGCAGCTTTAAAACCTCTGCTGGTGTTACTGCCAATTATTTTTTCTACCTGTACTGGAGTATCTCAACAGGTATATTAGATTTATTTCAGAAAAAAAAAATCTGGTTAAGGTTATTAATGGATGAAGTTAATAAATTAATATTTTTTTAAATGCAAGTGTCCCCAGTTGCTTAAAAACCAGACTGATTTCGTGCAAAACCTTACACGATAAATGCCTTCCTAAGAACTTTTGTCATTGCTATGTGATCAAGAATACCTATAATTCTTTCTGAAGACTGTAACAACTCTCAAGCTGTCCAAATGATAAAGGCAACCAGAAGTGATGTGAAATCATTTTACAGAGCATTCCTGAACCTGCTGGTAGTAATAAGTCCAAAGTCTGCTACTCCATAAATCATTTCCAAATTATGACCTAAGAAAGAAATACATTTCCTAAAATGTATACTCATGACATTCAAGTGGCTAGAAATCCATACACAAATGTAGCACTTATCTGATATTTTGGAGTAAAATTGTACCTAAATAAAAGCTAGATAGGAAGCCCAAAGTCTTGCTTCTCAATTAAGCGCAACAATTATTTATAAACTGAGGTAGATTTTACTATGCAGCCAGTCTGTAAAGTGAAGATTTAGACCTAGGGGCAGGAATTAATTTCACATTTGGAGCCCTGAAGAACAAAGATTACTTCATGCATGAAGTGCATAGTTACTAAGGTTTTTGGATGCATCCCAGATCAGGGCATTCACTGTATTATGACAACAGACACAGTCATTTTAGTGAGGAAAGTATTTTATTTGTTCTAATAATTAATATCACTCTAGCCTTTGAACAGAGAAACTGACATCTAGAAGAATGAGCTAATTATCTACCCAGTATCAGCTTTGTTTGGTATGAAAAAAAGAAAAAAACTAACTATATCAGAAAAGCCACACTAAGTTTCCAGTTGAAGAAGTTATTTTTATGGCAAAATTTGCAGAGCTGACTTTTGGGTCAGAAAGAAAAATAACTAATAATATCACAGCTCCATCTAGACTGTAGCCCTAGTACTTTCCAGGCTCAGAGAACCAAAATTCAGACCTGCTACACGTCAGCTTTTGTTCATGCAATAGCAAACACAACAAAACCCTCAACCATTAGCTACATTTCAGATGACATTGCAAGACTGTTTTCCAGAATCTGTGCAGTCTAATTCCCCGAGCAATCCTTGTGAGATGAACTGAAAGACATTAAGGTACTGTATGGACACTAAGACCCAAAAATATTCTAGTCTTTTTTGAACAGTTTAAAAGCAAGGGGTTTGCCTCTTTCCCATTAGTTACACTGCTTCCTTGCAGTGCTTTAACTGTTTCCAGACACTTTCTCAAATCCACTGCCATTCAAAAAAACGCAGACAGCAAGCAAAGAGGAGATGTGGTATAAAGAAGCTACAGTAAAACAAGTTGACAGAAGAAAAAAGCAAATGCATTTGAAGGAAGGCACACTGCTATATCCTTCGCTGCAAAAGTAAATCTTGAGAAAAGTTGAAATACTATAAAACCCTGACAAAGACACAATACTGAAGTCTGCTTTATGATGTTCTACTCTGTAAGACTTTGAGCAGAGCTTTACCCTTTTAAATTTATAAAATTTGTTTTTACTATTATGTGGAAAAAGTTTCAGGTGAAAATCTTCAATTTTCTTAATAGATATAGGAATGTAGTACTTTCATTTATGGGGGCAATTTTTCCTCCCTCCTGCAAGCAAACTTGAGCTCTGAGTAAAACAAACAAATCAACTATGACTAGGATTATTTAGATTTTACCGTTGGGAAACTTAAAAAGAAAATTCGGTTCATCAAAACTACAGCTCGACTGCAAATTATCTTAGATGTCCTTAAACATTTTCTGCTAATAACGCAAAACACCAGCTTACCTTGGTTCCATTAAAAACATCATTTACAGTGTTCCGACATCCTTCCACAGCACCATCTCCATTGAACTCCAAAGCAACAACTGGACCTAGAAGATTGTTTCATCTGGAATCAATACTACATTTAAGTTTGGCATTAAAACATTAGAGTTCTCATCCCTTAGGGAATTGAGAAGCTTACAAGAACCATTTCAATTTTTAGTTTGAGCAGACATAATACAGAACAAAGAAATAGAAACACTTAACCATAGCTTCAAAGTACAGTATTATCTGAGAAGAAAATATCTGCAATTCCATGCTCATTTTTGCAGAGGCTCTAGCAGGTTTCCTGTTTTATTTCTTGAAAGGCAGCAATGGCACAGAAATGCTGAAGAGTGGAGGGCACCGTGCAAGTGAGTCAGATTCTACTGCTCAGATAGTGAGCCATTTCACAGACATCTGCAGCATGACTGAGTCATTCAGGCATTTTTACCTCAGTACCAAGATAGCAAACAGTCTGATTTTCAGACTTGTTCTCACCCACTATTTTCAGATCCCCTTTCTCTGCTTTCATTCTGAACGCGTTATTTCTTCCCACATAGGTGCAAAATAGCCCCTAAACTATTTTTCATCTGAAAAGTATAACTTCTGTCCTATTCCTGCAATAAGCATCATGGACCTCTTATGTTATTGTGAAAAAACTGCATGTTGCTCCTAAGTTTGGGAGCATGTTTTGAGCTTCAGCATACAACAGATGGCAAGATGTCATTACGTCTATAGGAACAGATAAAAAAACAATTACAGTCAAATCAGCAGGAACACTTTTCAAGTACTCTGACAGAACACCGTTTATAAACAAGAATTTAACACTTGCCTGGTTTATACACATCCACACTGATTTGCTCTAATATGCATACAGAAACACTGAATATCCTAGGTGCTTTACCTGCAACTGCGATAAGTTAATATATTCTTATTCTAGAAACATGAGCCTCTGCTGACCAGCCCAGACTGATCTGCTTATGTCACCGCTCCTAAGTGGATCAGTTCATCTTGGATGCCTTCAGTTTTGACTGGTTCATTGCCTAAATGAAGCTTTCAAACTTCACCTCAAATGGCTTTCCATTATGGTTTTCTCCTTCATTCTTCCACCTTCTCCAGAATACTCTACTGCCAGCTAGATTTCTGCACTGAGAAACAAAACTATGTATAATCTCACCTCTTTCAAGCAGTGGAATGAATTCTGATGCACTCTGTTGGAAAACTCTCTCAGCATCCTCTGCTTTCATTGAGACTTCTTTGGTCTGTACCAGCTGAAAGCCTTTGCCAGTCATCTATTAACAGAAAAAGAATTCAAGTCAAAAATGTTTCTAAGGCACGCAGCTCAACTTGAGTATCCAGTCTACACCGGAATAGACTAATTTCCCATATACATTAAGCATAGAATAAAAAGACCCTTTCTGCTCCTGTCTAAGATCATTTGCTTTTTCTGCATTTCTGTTTATTTCCATTCCATTCATCCAGATTTTGTCCTCCGCCCCAGTGCACCTACAGAGGTAACATAAAACAAAAATTTACACTTATGGCCCAGGGTTGCGGTTTTTCCACAAGCTGAAACTAACAGGAGTTAAAAGCATTCAGCATCTGGAGTCAAGCAGTTTGTTCTCATTAGACTGTAATAGTTCGGTCAAGCATTAGCTCAAATGCATATCTATCCACTGCTGAAGTTTTCCATTTTGGAAAAAAAAGTTCCAAGCTTTCAAACACACACACAGCTCTTTACTTCAAACCCAGTAGATACTGAAAGTACATTGTCCTGGTTTCAACTGGGACAGAGCTATTTTATTCATAGAAGTAGTCTGGTGTGATATTTTGTTTTGGCTTTAGGAGAAAAACAACGTTGATAACTGGTTGTTGCTGAGCAGTGCTGCACAGAACCAAGGATGTTTCAGTTTCTCAGCTTCTCATACTGCCCTGGCCAGTGAGGGGGACTGAGGAAGCCCAAGGAGCTGGGAGGGCGCAGAAACAGGACAATTGACCTAAACTGGCCAAAGGGATATTCCATATCATATGACAGCATGTGAAAGAACTATAAAACTGAGGGGAGTTAGCTGGGAGGCAGCCGCTCCTCAGGGACTAGCTGGGAGTTGGTGGGTGGGTGGTGAGGAACTGCTTGTGCATCACTTGTTCTATGTTTGCATTTTTTTTTTTTGGCTCCCAAATGTGAAATAATTCAGGAGTTGTCACAATTGTACCCAACTGAGCTGGTGCTGGGAATGAATGGAAGAATATGGGTAAAATCAAAAACAGTTCAATAGACTTGAATCATAGTAAACATTTTAGAAACTTGTGAGTATATCACTGCAGAGAAGAGAAAACAAGCGCTTGCCAAACTGTCAGTGAATTGAGTAAAAAAAAACTTTGAGGATTTGTGATAACTGCAGGACATGGATCATTACTATTATCCTTTCCACCCCCTCGTTCCTTTTCTGTCCTGGTAAATAGTTTTTATCTCAGCACATGAGATCTACTTTGTTGTTTGTTTGTTTGTTTTCCCCTGATTCTCTCCCCCATCCCACTTAGCTGGTGGAGGGAGCAAACAACTGTGTGGTGCTTAGCTACTTGCTGGGTTAAACCACACCATGCATGCAAAAGAAACAACTATATTTATACTTCCAAAACATGAACTAAATCTACAGAGTAGTAAGATTTCCCCAGCATTTAACTAACTAGTCTTTTAGAGTCTCCTTAACTCTTATTTTCAAAGAGGGACTAACACAGGAGAATACATCTAATACCTTCTTTACCGTAGCTAATCATTCATCAGCATTCACTGAAGTAGCTGTTAGTAACTCAGTTCCATCAAAATCTGATGGGGATGGTGGCAGGTGTAACAAGGAAACACCCTAAAGCTTTATTTTTACTTGTAGTTAAAAATCCAAAGAAAGGAGCTCCATCAGTTGCTTCGTTGCTCATACAACACTGGGATCAGCAACTTTTGCAGATACCTCTCTCAAGCTGTAAGCTGTAACTCAGTTATTGGCTCTGCTCTGTCATCCCTGGCACTCCAGAGTGCTAAAAGCAGCCAGCCACTCCCAGATTTTAGCCCAGTGACAGCCCAAACTCAGCCAAGCTTAGGAGCTCCTGCCTTACAGTAAAAGAAAAAAAAAAAAAAAAAGACAGCACCAGCTATTTAAATAATCAAAGACAGCTGACCAGTTGTAATAAACACTGAATTTTCCAGAAAAAAATTGCCAACACTGGATGGCAAGGGTAGGGGATAGATAACGTTTAACGTGTTATTTTTGAAAGTCTCTGTTAGTGTTGGCAAAGCTTTCAGGGCAGATAGCCTTGATAGGCTTTGGGGGCAATAAGCTAACAAGTTTATTGGCTATCTCCCTTTCACAAGCACTGACAACCATTTATTCTATACTTGGCAAAGTTCATCAGTGAACTACGCATTTTCCTCAGCGTAGGTTTGGTGTGCGGTACTGGAAAAATACATTGGAATTATTAAAGAACAAATGTGCCAATCACAGGATGTCAGTTGTAAAATAACTCTTTGATCAGGATGAGCTCCATTCTTTTATCTTGCTTCAAGGTTTTAAAAGTGCAGTTGATTAATACGGTTAGCAGACAGGCAGAGCCTCAGTATTCTCTCTTGAGTAAGCACCAAGGCTATCCAGAGGAAAGTTCAATTAGAAATTCATAAAGTTGAACAGAGAAAAAGGTCACTTACCTCATCAATTAGCTTTCTGGCATTCGCAGTTGTGTAGTCACCAGCAAAAAACACAGCCAAACACGATTCATCACTGCTTTTCTGTCTCTGCCCTCGAGTTATTGGTATTATGCTCTTCATAGCATCTGTAGAAATTCTGACAGCTTTCAGCTCTTCAGAAGAGGGCAGAGGAACATAATCTTGAACCACAGCATTCTCAGGCAAAAGGCCCCAGTTATTTTCTCCTGACACAGGAGTAAAGTCATGGATGTTGCTCCATGTGTTATTGAAGATACTCAGTCCAGCATCTTTAAATTGTAAAGCAAGCTCAGGATAATAGTACTGGAAACAACCAAATTTCATACCTGTGGAGGACTCAATAATGGGCTGGGTGGCACAGCACAAGAATACCTCCAGCTTTCTGCAGTCCCGAGTGCGAAACTGTTGGCAGGCTACTATGCATTTGCAATCTTTGCAATCACGGAAAAACACACTGCCTTTTATTGGTCCTAAAAAGATTTGGCAGTTTACACAGTCATCAATAGTGATTGTAGCAGAATGGTCAAATATGTAGATACTACAGTTCTCACAGTCCTGAATGACAAATTGTTGTCCTGCTACTTTTCCAGGGAGTCGACCCACAGTTTCATCTTTCAGTCCAGAAAAAGTGTAATCTTTTGGATCAACCTGAAGGAGAAAGGAAAAAAAACACATGAAATCCTTCACATACAGAGAATATTATAATGTCAAATGTTAATTGATTTGGATCATCTGAGATGTTACAGAACTGTACAGGACAACTTGCCAGAAAACTTCAAAGAACAGATATCAGAGTGATGAAAGATCCTTTTTAGCTAGGCTACTGGAACACAGTATCGAGGTACAACAAAGAGCCAAAACTAAACTTCTGAGATATTCCAGGAAAACAAACAAACAAACAAACCCCACCACAACTCAGTTTGTTCTTTAGTAAGGAAACGGGAGGGGGTTCTAAACTGCTTCTACAGGAATGATGGTCCAGAGTATTATGGTAATAACAGTAATAAATGAATTGGCCAACAGTATTAAAGATTCATAAAGCTGGGAAGACATAGTACTTCCTTTTCAAGTAGCTTTCTTGGTCTTATGTTACCACGCCTCAACACATTGCAAGAAAACATTGCTGCTTTCAAGCAGTATCTCCATCATTATGTTTGCAAACAACAAAGAGCTTGCTTATCCATGCCACAGCATTATCTTGTGCTAACAACTCCAGCTTGTGCTAACAACAGCAGCTATGTGTTAGCTATAAGCAACAAGCAAAGACTGGCAGTGCTGGTGCACAGGTCATGTTTACAGACCTCTCCTCCTCCACTCTCCAGCATTCTTCCGCCTGCAAGAGAAACTGTGGCCCTCCCTGGCACTCTGTGCTCAGAGTGGCGACCGAGGAGCCACGCAGAGCCGAGGATGGCACTTGATGCAGCTGGGCAGCATGAATAATACAGCAGCTGCTGTTATAAAGCCAAAGGAATCTGAGCTGGATTCCCCCTAGTTACATGACAGTCAAGGCAACTGTGCTTCCCAGAGCAAATTCTACTCTGCCCTCTTGTGAAAGTTTATTAAAATAGCACTCGGAAGCATACAAGTACATGAACTACTCTAACACCAGATCACTTCACAAACCTGTCATTTCAGTTTGAAGGCCTTAGGGCTTGCTGCACTGCAGGCAGTCATAATGCACTACAACAGATCCTGGACAGCTTAGTCGGTAAGAAATTCCCCCTCCCCGGTATTTTGAACACTCACACTAGATTAGAGACCAGAAAAAGGTCTCTGGTTTCTAAAACCACAAGCAAGAAAGTGCTTGTGTCAGACATGCGCTAAAGCAGCTCAGTCTAGATAGGTTTTGCCTGAAATAGCTCCTGGAAGTTATACATGTCTACTAGCTACTAAAGCGTACTCTTACATACATTTTAACCAACTTCCTGACACAAAAATTTGCATCTGATGAATCTTCTCCATGAACATGAGCTCCTAGAAAGCTCCCTGTCAGCCAAAATCAGCATTGCTAGTACAAGCCCAGGACAGTTAGGTGGGAGAGTTACAGACAAAACTGGAAGGCTCAAACGAAAGGCATCACGGCACGGAGACTGAGCCACACTGTATGATTAAGATTCCAACTCTCTAAGATCTTATGCAAGCCTTGTGTAACGTTCCTTATCTGATCCACTAGGGATTCTCAAGGCACTGAGAGAACTTAAGTATCAGAAGTGCTTTTGGACACATTCTACCCCAGCATCTCCTACAGCATTTATGGATGGATGTGCATGCCTATAATATGTACAAACATAAATATTTATAGCCTTGGGAGACAGCCCTAGCGCCTTGGAAACAATACAGAGGAACAGTTACTTCCCTTACGAAGGAAGGGTTCAAAGTTTCCAGAACTTGCAGCTTTTTTTGAAACGTCACACCCACTTGTGTCCTTCTAAACCAGTCTCTGCTAAAAGCCTAGAGACAGTATTAGTTTGTCTAACATTAAGTCCTCACAAAGACGTGTGAAACAACTTCGCCTTACTATTTTCATAAGGCCTAAGTGAATCACACTGGTTTGTCAGCTAACCCACAGGTTCCAGAATTTCCGATGAGTGCACTTGAGAAAGAGTAGCACTGAGTTCAATGATACTCTGTATTAATTTAGACTGAACAACAAAATCAGCTGATTTCCAGATTCAAGAGCTCAATTTTATTTCCCCGATGTGAATTAAAAGTTGTGTACTGATGCAATTCTTACTTCTAGGTTTGTTCACCACTCTAGCGAGTTTACCAGTTTCCTTTAATTTCGCCTCACAGCTTTCTTTTCAAAGACCAGGAGCATTAACTGACTAACACAACCATCAGAACAGGAGGGACTGAATGAAATAGACCTCAGCACTCTCCCTGCCATGCTGGGTTACTGCCATTGAGAGCAGCCAGTAACCCAAGAGGCTGTAGCACATCTGAGTATTTCAACTCCTTTGGGTTAAAGAAACACCTTACAAAAGCATCGGGGCAGAATTATAATTTTAAATATGCATTCAGCATCAGTTGATATGCTTATCACCAAGCTTCATGCTTAACAGTCCTCAAGTCTACAGGTATCACCATGAGGTTAATACTCCACTAATCCACCTTCCTTCCCCTGAGACAGACTGCACTAATTGCTTAAGCTAAATCTCTGTAGCTAAAAAGCAGGCCAGGAAAAGCAAAAGCAACAGAATATAACATTTGAAGACTCATACAGTGATAACCAGAGATACGTAGATTCTCTGCCTACTCATCTGGTACAACTTTGTTGTAAAATCTTACGCATGTGACAAGCTAGTAGTAGAAAAATCAGCAGTTGGATAATTCAGCTACTTATCCTTCCCATTTGGATAATGCTTCAAAGAATTCTGTCCAAAACCTCCCATCTCCCCCCGACAGATGCTGTACTCTCCATCTCTCAATATACAGGGCTGATCCAAAAGTAATGTCTCCTATTTTACAATGTCGGCCCACGACATCAGAGGCAGATGTTGGTGGTATGGCAGTAGAGGTTGAACCTTCCCACCAATATCCCATCACGTTTCATGTTTTGTTGCTCTATGGCAGATGGCAGCAGAGGGGCAGTCTGACACAATGGTGTCTGACATGGATGAGTGCATGAAGCAAAGGTGGGGAATTGAATTCCTCCATGAGGAAAAAATGGCACCGACTGACATTCATAGATGCTTATTAAACATCTGTGGAGATCAAACAGTGGATGTGAGCACAGTGAGGCAGTGGGTGGTGTGTTTCAGCAGTGGTGACAGCGACGTAAAAGACAAGCCACGTTTCGGATGGCCACACTGATTTTTTTTTAATTTAATTTTTTTTTTTTTTAAAGAAGGCTCTTGTTCATCACTGGCAAAAACGTGTAGCTAATGGTGGTCACTACACTGAAAAATAGCATTCTGTAGCAGAGAATTTGCTCTATCAAATAGCGTGACTGTACTCTTCATATCTTTTACAGTTTCCACGGGGGCATTACTTTCAGAGCCACCTATGTATATATTTTTGAAAGCCCTTTTCCCCAAACTGGTATAATTCCAAACAATTACAGTATTTACAGTTGCACGTTTCAATGCTTTCAGCTGAATTTAGAGAGCTTTAGAGTAGAGAGAGTTCTGCATTAATAGATACAGGCACAGCTCAAGAGTTGAAATCTTCTAATCAAAGTGCAATGTGTAGGTTCAGGAATAATTCCATAAAGTAACCTAAAATAACTAGATACGATGACCAAAAAAGCCAAAACAAAAAATCCCTGCTTACACAATAGTCTCTCTCCTTAACAGAAAAACAGAAGTCTCATCTGTAGTTCTTGGAAACAACATTGCTGATAAGTCTGTTACAAACGACTGAAAAATACATGAAGCAGTGATTATAAAGCACAAAGAAAGAAGTGATGGCAAGCAAAAGTTTGTCATGGATGCTCTGAACTCTAGCAAATTCTGCAGCAACAAGTAACAGTGTAGTATGCAGCTTTTCTTACTGTGAACAGTTGTCTTGCAAGAAGGCCAGAGGCCAGGCAGGAAGGCTGCAGATGAAGTACCTCCTTTCAGCCCCTATCACTCAGCTTACTGGCACCATGACCTAGCAGCTCCCACTTGGAAGAAGACCGAAAAGTACCAGATCCTCATGATTTTCAGTGCTAGCTGTACCTAGAATCACCAAGGTCCCTGACAGCTTCTTTCTGGTGTGAGCTCATGTTCTAAGACATTATGCCTGGTTGATCAGGAAAGCAGTCTTAGTCAGCAGTGACTGGCCACTACAAACAAGGAGGCACTGCAGTTTTTAAATGGATTGTGGCTCTCCCCTAGTTACTTGTATATGGCCTGCAAAACAATGACTTCGAAGTCTGTTTAAACCACAGACACTCCTAAATACTTTACTCAAAAATAATTTCCTACCTTTCTAAATTATAATAAATGATAGTTCAGCTACAAATTCATACACAATTGAGAGTATGTAAGAATTGGCTGCTGACACAGTGACATTAAAAGCTGCAGTTATAGGGCAGGCACACAGACTTAAGAGGATTTATGTGCTATTTTTGTCAATAGGGGAATTAGGAGAAAGGAAGCAAAAGAAGTGCATTCCAGGCCTAGGCAATTCCTCACTTTCAGATTTAAATGGGATTGGTGCCCTTCAGCACTGAATTGCAACATCCTCTGGAGAAAGCGTTTTCTGAAGTTACTCACCTCTGACTGATTTCTAGGTTCCCAGACAGCAACAAAAGGTGGAAAGAGGGACAATGCCTGCAGATTCTAGCCACTGTCACACAGTTTTTCATCCTGGAGCATCTCCCATACGCCTTGACTTCAAATGCAAACAATGTAAGAGCCCAAAGACACACTTCATTCTACTCTTCAGAACCTTCCCCTTCTTTCAGAGGACCAATAACAGCATAGAACAGACACTGGCAGACTTGTCTGAACAACAAACTGTTGCCAGATACTGCGGATAGAGAAGGAGGAAGAAAGAAAAAGCTACTACAAACTTTCATCAGACTTAACTGAAAATATTGTTTAATTTAAACCTGTTGACTTTCTCAGTTGGTAGATTACATTTTGAGAAATGCAGCAGTAGTTTCAGATTTCAGGACACCACCTCCCACTGCCTAGTTACAGATGAATCAAAAAGGTTAGAGTGATCTTATATTTGTTCAAAAATAAAATATAAAAACGCTATGTGAAAGGGATGTAGACAATGCAAGTCAACCTTATCAGCTCAGACCATTCCAGCAGAATCGCCAAGTGTAAAGTAACTGACAGAAAACTGATTTATGTAGCGAGTTAAAGACCTGTTTGTGAGGTTTTCTTCTTTGGTTGTGGTTTGTTGGGTTTTTTTGTTTTTTGTTTTGTTGTTGTTGTTGTTGTTGTTTTTGTGTGTGTCCAATTTTGTTTTAAATCGTTTGAATTCAGCCTGATAGCAATGATTGTTACATGTTTCCTACAGCACTTTATCTGCAAGTCTACTGGCATAAAGGGAAATTTTCTGGGTAGGGAAGTCCCTCTAAGCCTTGAATGTCATTGAAATCGTAATTCATCTAATCTTACTTCTTTGAGGATGAGAAACAACGGCAAAAAAACACTCAGTTGCCTGTGTTTCTCCTCTTTGCAGGGGAGATCACAGCACATAGCTGTATCAGTCATCTCAAAACACAAAACCCCAGTTCCTGTCTATACATAGCCATGTTTTGTTACTGTTGTAGTTATTATCCTGGTCCTGTATGCCAACACTGTTTAGTCACACGAAACATAGTAAGGTAGGAAAGGAAAAGGGAGACCAAGAACAGAAATGCAATCTTACATTCTAGATGAAATCATAGCTGAAGGCTAGGAGATTCAGGCATCACCAAGTTCCTCTTTTGCATTTGGTCAGAAAGGGATATGACAAGTCTCCAGGATGTTACGTAGTGATAACACTCTGTAATAAGCTGTGCTCTGCTTATTTTTCTGGACTAAGAATCCCATAGAAGCAAGAAATCGAACACTTTGTTTTCAGAATAATCATCCTTTGATTCTTCTTCTGCACCATAAGTAATCTTCGTACAGTTCTCCAAACCCAGAGGTCAGCAAACATTACAGAGATCCCAGCAGACTTATGATGCAATCTGAATTTGATTAATTTTTAACCATCTGAAATACATAGACTTCCGTTCCCTTTTAAATAAGGGCATGTACAAACCTGAAAAGGCCCTTCAAAATCATGTATTTCCTTACTTTCAAGTAATCTATCAGCATCCCATAGCATTTCATTTTTAGTTTTCTACAACATGGTCAGGGCTATTACAGCGGAGTTATATGGTCACAAAGGCTTTGTCATACTACTCTTCAGCTAGCTTTACACAGTACCAACGGTAATGTCTTGCCACAAGAACACAATTAAGACAGCCTACACTAATGACGCTGTGCTTCAGAAGCAGAAGAAACAACTCTGCTGGAGGAACTGCTCAAGTTCAGAGCTGTCAGCTAGCAGTCACCTTGTTTCACATCCCTGTACAGACAAGCCCCAGTAACAGTACAGTAAGCACGTCAGCATGGCTTGAATTTACAGGAAGACAACTGGAGCCCCTGAGCAGCAAGATTTATCCATCAGTAAGAACATACAGAGGATATCTTACATGAAATGTAGACAATTGCCACTCCCCTTGCAGAACTGCGCTACATAACCAGAACTGCATCACCGGGTGTAATAGCCTGAAATTAGAACACATGCTTCACACCTGACACATTCATATTAAAAATAACAGGAAATGGCCTTTAAAATCCATTAGCATATCTTCTGACTGACTTGATGGTTTCAGAGTGCAGAACACAAACTTGATGCATTTGATGATCAAGGAGTCCTAATGCCGCAAGTTTTCCAACTGCCTCCAATCAAACTTTGCATACAAATACAAATTGTGAAATGAGTAAGTATACTTATTTGTGCTGCATCAAAAAATGAAGCAGCAACAGAGAACAGGATAATGTGTCTGAGAGAACATCGACATGGTAACACTTAATACAAACTGTGATCAACAAATCCAGTGCAGAAAGTGCTCAGTATTCCTTTACCTAAAAGCAAGCATCTCAGCACTGCTCTCCTGGTTTAACGTACCAAGCATATACTTAAAGACCAATGAAAAGTAAGGTTGCAGGGAGCAAGAGAAATGGGCTGGAACATGAAATAAACATTCTTGAGCTGTATCGTACCAAAGTAAGCAGCAAATTTGATGGCTTCTGCAGCTCAGTAGAACAGCCCAAACTCTCTGATTCTTCCAGTTTTTCAGAACACCTCATACAAAGAGGAAGTTGCATACGCAATACATTACACGCTTCCCCCCAGTAAGATAGCTTGTTCACACTGTAAAACCTCATCTGTTAGTTTGAGCCTACTTCCCGCATGCTAACAGTCACCTCCTCAGCAACAAGGTTCGTTGTCCTCCCAATTGAGTGTGTCTGTGTCCCGGTTTTCCCCCTGTTACACAGTTTGAGAAGTTAGTGCCATATAAGTAAAACAGGGTACAGAAAGCCTCATACGAGTTAACCTTTAGCTGATGAATTTGCTCTATGGTTAAGTCATACCATTTTGAATGCTCATTTAGTAATGTACTTTGGCACACGCTCTCTGTGCTTACTCTAACACAGGTTATCAGTACAGCACCCTCTCACTGTAAGAAGCCTCCACAAGCACCCTACAGCAAGTCAGAGCAACAAGCCCAACACAGATCAGCCTCACTTATCCTCGGGGAACTGATCCCTCCAGGCCACACGCACAGTCCCTTGCTCATCTCCAGCAGAGCTTTTCTTAATCCACTTGAAAGACTTAGGAGCCACCCCAGAGCACCTCACCAAGTTTAGAAAAACAAGCGAGCTAAGCATTCAAATCAGCTCACACGTTTTCTTTCTGACACTTGTCAAACACGGCCTAAAGGTTTGGGGGTTCTGCTCGTTACAACCGCACCGATGGGGCTGGCGGTCCGCTCCGCTCTCTCCTCCCTCCTCCCAAAGGCCCCAGAGGACTGGAGCACGAGCGGGGTTATCGTGTCACCGCACGCAGGAAATGAAACCTGGGACGAGGGTGGGAAGTCCTGAACTAAACACGCTTCTGAAGTGCTGAGACCTCTCCATGGCTGGGCAGGAAACGGCGCCGGGAGGGACTCGCCCTCACCCGCACACACCTCTCGGACTCCTGCGCTAGTTCCAGTCCCGCGACAAACCCGAACTAAAAACCGCAAACAGAACAAACAACGCGCCCAAACGGCTCGACGAGCACAACGCAGCGCAAGTCGTACATCTCCACTGAAGCACCAGGCGCGGGGACCGAAGCTTACGCTGGACCGAGAGCGTATTGTCACGCTGCCCAGCTCCCGCTAACGGGGCAGGCTGCCTCGGGGCGAGGACGAAGCCGAGGCTGCCAGTACACAGCCCGACAGGAAACCGCGTTCCGCTCGCCCTCCCCGCCGCCCCGTACCTTGGCTCGCTGGTCCCAGCTGTACTGCGGCGCCTTCTCCTCGCCAGCCGCCGGCTCCTGGCAGGCTCCTTGCTGCTGCTGCTGCTGCTGCTCGCCCTGCGCCGGCTTCCTGCGCTTGGAGAAGAAGCAGCCCATGGCTCCGGCGCCGCCCCGGCAACCGAGAACCGCCGCGCGCTACAGCCGTACCGCCGCGCGCCCGCTGGCGCCGCCCGGCCCGGCCCGCGGGGAGAGGCCGTGAGGGACGGAGCGCCAGCGCAGCGCCTGGCCGCCCCGCCCCGCTTCCGGCTTCCCTGCCCGCCCCCGTCTCCCGTAGCGACCGCGACAGCTGACGGCCCGGGGAGGCGAGGAGGTTTCTGCGGAGAAAGTCGCGGTTTACGGGAGGCCGTACCGTCATTCTGGGACGTTTCCTCCGGGATTTCACAGATTTGACTCCTGGGGAGAGAGGCGGAAGGCTCCCAATAGTCTCTGGAGCTTTGTTAGCCAGCGGCGGGCTGACCGGGGCCGGCCACCACCTGCTCCCTTCCCCTCGGCAGGCTGGGGGAGTACATAGTCACAGAACCATGGAATCGCTGTATCATAGAACCACAGAATAAAATATCCCGAGGTGGAAGGGTCCCACAAGGATCACTGAGCCCAACCCCTGGCCCCACACAGGACCACCCAAAATTCAGACCCTGGATCTGAGAGTGCTGTCCAAATGCTCCTCACACCCCGGCGCTCAGGGCCGTGCCCACTGCCATGGGCAGCCTGCGCCATGCCCACCGCCCTCTGGTGAAGAACCTTTTCCTAAACCCCCACCTGCCCCTCCCCTGACAGCTCCATGACACGAAGATGAGAAAGCTGATGAGTTGAGACAAAGAGAGGGAGAAATCTTACCGATCGCTACCATGATCAAAATAAACTTGACTTAGGGAAAGCTTTTAGAGCCCTTTTATGTAAAATGGAGGATGTATCTCCTGCTGTAGGAGCAGAAGAGAAAGATGAGAGGAGAAGTTCTGGAAAAGCAGCAGGGAAGTGTTCTTGCCTGAGCTCATGGTGCCCAGACCAGCTGTAAGGAGGAAGCAGACCCACGGGCCAGAAGTGGCTGCTAAGGCAGCGGGTGACAGACGCCCTTTTGGTGGTGGCTCTACCACCAAACCTTGTGCTCAGCAGGGTTGAAGCCTGCGCTGAGCTTTGGGTGCTACAGCCACCTACACGCATCAGTGTCACTGACAGCCCCATAAGTTGCTGCAGTCGTTTGGTAAGCAGGTTCCCCTTTCTGTACATCTGCTTAAAAATCTATAATTGCTTTTAGACAGAAGGAAAAACAGTTTTTGATGCCTTTTTGTGAAAAGTTGAAATACCATTTAATTAATCTACACAAAAACTAAAACTACATTACCAGAAGGCTGCTGCCTCACATCAACAGATTTTCTGTCACAGTGGAGGACTTCATAGTCCCTGTGTGTAAGAAGACCACTTCACTGCACTGAGAAGCGGCCAGCTCTGCAATGGAAATACCTCATCGCCAATGTCAGTAACGTTTCAAAAGGTTTTTAAATGTAAGGGAAGAAAGTAACCTTGCATTTGCTGTAATGTAAGTTAGAGCTGGGATTCTCCACCCTATCATGACCAATATCCTTGTCTTGCAAAATCATCAGTCCCACAAGAAATCAGGGTTTTATATGACTGCAGCAGATCGGGACAGGCCTTAGGTTTTATCTCCAAGCCTCCAGGCTGTTTCCTGACACCGAAGCACTAGGATATTTCTTCCAGACCAACTTAATATGACTTAGGAGCACATGACTTCTTCAGAAATTGCAAATGCCCAGCTCAGTTCTTCCTTCTCCATTCATATGCCAGCCAGACTCAACCCTCTTGGCCTGTGAGATTTGATACAATCATAGCCTGAAGTGTAGTAATATAAGATTGCAGTAACACCGTAGTCACTACCAAACATTATTATACTTACTTTAATTTCAACAAACTGCTGTAATTAGTGACTTCCCTCCCGGGGATGTTATGAAATATACCTAATTACACTGTTATACAGAGCATTCTGATCCCCAGCTAGTAGTTTCTAGGTAACTGGAAAATAAGACATTTTCATTGTAGAGGTTACATCATAAAAGACTTGGTGCAACAGCTTGCCATATCCATGCCTTTTGTGCTGGCTTCCATCCTTCCACAGCTTTGCAGTGCGGAGATCCCAGCTTAGTCCCCTTCTTTTTTCTGACACTCCCATGCATCGCCTCAAGGTGCAGAGAGGGAGCTTATTCTCAGCAAACACTGGAACCTGGAAGCCTGCCCGGGCCTTAAACAGGTAGTGAAGGAAGTGAAAGGTCACAGTGTGCACATCTGCACCCCTCATAACACCGGGCAGGGTCTGGCTCTCTGTGCTGCTGGCAGCTTACCACAATGCGCAGAGCCAAACTTGCACAATCTCATTGTGTTCTCTGTGCATGTCTTAAAGCTCTTGGAATTGTATCATTGTGAAAAATCTGGAGAATGTCTTGTTCAAAGCAGGTTTTTAACCTGCTGGTTATAGGGAAGAAGTTGAAAATGTCACCTGTAAGACATGAAAATAAGGAAGACTTTGAAAGCAGAAAGGCTTCAATACTACTGCTTCCTAAAAACTCAGCTCACGTGTTCCCTATCAGGAAGCATTACAAATCCCATACCAGAGATACTGGCAGCTTATCTAGACCATGTTTTGAAAAGGATTCCTAGTTAAGATTAGATTCCCCTATACTCATGTGAAATTGTGAATTACAAGTGAGACAAACGACACATGACAGTGGCAATTCCTTATGTTGCATTCAGCATAAAGGAAGAGAAGGATGCTTTACTGCCAGGCTCACTCTCTGAGGCTGTGCTTTGATACATGTTTATGACAGAACTGTTCCCTGAAAAGGTCCCTTGCCTCCAGCTGCTTATCTGATTCCCCAACCACCTATACACGCGTTGTACAGACACGCAGCAAACTGCACTGGGTAACAGCTGAATGTCGAAAACGGTCATTTCAATCAGACATCTGTGCATTTGAGTCTAAACAGACACTTTTTTTTTTTTTTACAGAAGCAGGTGATAAATACACTGAATAATCTCACACAGCAACTGTCACACATTCTGAGATCACGCTGGCCTTTTTTGGTCCCTTTTGCAAATTTTCTAATGCCAGATACTCTTGCCAGAATGAATGCCAGAATAAGTTGGTCTGGACTTGAGACCAAGACGGACAAATAATATGGCTAATTTTGCAGTATAATGTACTATAACTAATTTTATATTGTTACTGCTGACTTTGGGCTTTCACCTGTTTTTTCAAGCAATATGCTTGAAAAGCATATTTTTTCCAGCATCTCCTTGCATATAGAATTCAAGCCTGGCCATTAGCAGCTTCGTTCAAGAACAACGCCATTGGACAACAAGGGTATGTCCTTTCTGTAGCTGTCTCCAGCACAGACTCTGGTAACCATGACATACAGCTCTAATGCTGGGGTTAGGAATCAAGAGCAACAGGCCAGTGCAGCTGTGTCACACGTTACTGTGAACCGATACACTGCAACAAGGAAAAGCACAAACGGGAAAACTGAACAGATCATATTTGCAAAACTTTTTTGTACCAAAAAACCTTCTTGGTGTTCCCAACCTAAATTAATTTCCTGGTAAGAGCTTATACCATATCCACAACCATTTTTCTATTGTTGGTGTCTGGGACAAAGATGAGTGGAGTTCTGTGCAGACAGGGAGTAAACTATTTAACGTTCCTCTTAAAAGCATTCACAGAACTACAAGTCCTTTCTGAAGTTTTTTTACTGAAGATCTGAACAGCCAAAAATTTCAAAAAGGCATAAATTAAATACTGATGGCCAATTGAATGAAAGAAATATTTGAAAGTAGACCATAATTTAAATTATCCAGTACATTTGAAGCATGTATCCTGGTGTTAGGACAGCATAACATATGACACAAAACCCACATTATCCTGAATTTTGCTGCAAGCTGTCTCTGTGACAGAAAGTCTGCAGCTGAAAGGGGTTGCAGTTTATCTAAGGGCTGCTAATGTTCTGACTGCACTTACTCAAACAAATTAAGTTTTCAGCAGCAAATTAAGTTTTCAGCTGTAAAGTACATTCATATTTTGCAATTATAGTTTCATAGATCTTACACAAGAGCCTAGAACCTAGATCCTAGATCCTCTTTTGTGATAGGAAGAGAGCTGCCACAACCTGAGTGTTACCTAACATACACTTTGCCAGAGAAGCTTGTGTTCCACCTGAGCACTGAGCTAGGGCAGGCAGGACTCTCCAGTTTGATGTTAGATGCAGATGCAATGTAATGACAATAAAATTTATGGAGAGTATTTTTGTGGCTTATATTTAATTGGACAGCAATTCAGATAACAAGTTACAGTGCTGATTCAGTGAGGCATGTATGCACATGCCAAATGTTTAAAACAAAGATGAGCTTTAACAGCTACTGAAGCATAGTCCAGCAGCACTTACTTTCTTCCTTAAGCTGCAGTTTATGGAACTTTTTTTCCTCTAGGCACTCCCGTTCCCTTTGCATCCTAGTTAAAACCAACAGGAACACTAGCCAACATCCATCTCCAATTACTTTACCTTTTACCCTTGTCGCTAACACTTAATGTTAGGGGTACTCTGCAGAGTGCTGTTCCCCAAGTGGGCTTCTGGGAAGTTTCACTCTGCTGCAGTCCTAATATGGAAGAGGAAGGCCGGAAATACACTGAGTAAAGGTTGCTTGCTTTAATCACTTGATATCTTCTTCTCTTTCAGCTTGGAGAAGTTGGATGGAGGCTCTCTCTTCATAAGGAGCTACATGGAGAAGACAAGGGGCAATGGGTACCAGTTGCACTGAGAGAGGCTTCTCCTCAATATAATTTCAATATTGATTTTATTTTTTTTTACAATGACAACTATTAAACTTCCTCTGGATGTGGCAGAGTCCCCATCACTGGAGGTTTTCTAAGATGTGATTGGACAGGGTGCTTGACAATCACGCCTCGGCTTCCTTTTCCCACAAAAAATTGGGCCTGGGGTTCTTTTGTGATCCGTTGCAACCTGGACTATACCACAATTCTATGACGTTATCCTTTTTAGTACCTAGGTAACTTTTTAACTGCAGGACAGAGGTTCTATTTGTGCAGAGAGGGATGGCTGAAACCTGGCGTACACACTCTACTCATAATTCTGGTGTGGCAGACCACCAATAGCAACTGGTTGGAGGTAGCAACGTGTTTATTTGCTGCATAATTCATCAAAATTTGTTTATCTGAAGTCTTATTTTACATTGTTGCACAGCCTATTGATGTTCTTCCAGGTCCAAGCAGTTAATTTTATGGGCTGGCTTTATCTATGGTACCAGCCTGCCATGCACATTGTCTTTGTGGGTGAGAACAGTGGCTGGCCGATGTTCCCAGGGAGGCTGGTGAAAAGTGAGGTCTCCAACAAAAATGTAAAAGACATCGCTTATTTGTAACAATGGTGAAACCCTGGCAAAATATACTCAAAGGCTATGTCTGTGCTGGACTCTGCCTACACTTACTTCAGGGAATTACACAGGAGATGTATTTCTGAACTATCCCTACATGTCGTAGGGGATCAGGTCAAGATTTTATAGAACTTCAGCAGCACCATTTTAATATTCAAGCGTTAACTATAAAAAAGCTCCTGCTGTTAAAGTCAACAAATAAAGGATTACATCTTTTTTTTGCCTTCTCTTCCCTTTCTATCTGTCAGTAGAATATGTAATAAACATTCCAGACAGTTTTTGGAAATACTGCTACGTCACTGTAAGACTCTAAGGAATAAATTAGCTATACTTTCAATAGCACAAAATAGCAAGGGATTCTGCAGAGACAGCCGGTGGAAAAAAATATAAAAATAAATATTAATTGGAAGAGCTAAAACTCTAAAGCTTGCTTGCATATTAGGAAGGCTTGTTGCACTAAGTCCAGTTTTCAAATAATGTAATTTGCACTGAAGGAACAAAAAGTCCAGCACAGAAACTAATACATTAAAATAGTCAAAATGCGAAAAACTGGGGTGTCATGAAATATATGTTATTGTGGAAAATGGACTTACTCACCAGAGACAGGTGCAAATTAGACTAACCTGATATGGAGAGAACTTCCTCTCAGTTCAGATAGGTAGAAAAACAGAGTTTAATATTCAAAGGTGAAATCCCAATTTCTGTGAGTATATACAGGGGTATGCACACTCCGTGTAGCCCACATAAAGTTTAGGCTGACATCTTGACTTAAAGGTCAAAAGAAGAAAAGCGCAGTCATGCCATGAGAAGGTGGTGCACAGCTGGCCGATGAACAAGGGAAAAAAGAAGATATCTGAGTTAAAGTAAATGATGGGCTCTCCTCATTCACATATGGGCTGTTTTACAGAATTTATGTCTCTCTCTTTCTGCACATTCTGAAGTCATTCAAACTGCAGTGACCTCTGTAAAAATTTGTAAGCGAGAGAGGCATCAGGACAAGACCAAATCAAGAAAAGAATAACCAGAGTCCAGTAGGGATGGCTGTCTTTGGGACTCATACTTCACTCCATTTCAGATGTATTTCAGTAAGATCTATGTCCCCAGCAAAACGTTCTATTATTTCTGTTTTTATCCATTACTGCTGTGCATCTTTGAGAAGTTTTATGTTTTCAGTACAGGTGAACTGTTTAAAAGCACCTTTCTCTTGAATATTGCAGTACCTACTGGTGTCCTCTCCTACTATATAAACTAGTGCTGTGGGCAGCTTTCCTTAGCCCTAGGTCTTCTAGTTAGATAGGTAAGTCACTCTGAGTTTGCCAGCCAAAGCAATCTCTTCATAATAAAGCCAAGAGAGAAAAACGTTGGAATGGCAATTTATATTCTCAGGTAGGCACTTTTTTGGGTAGCTAATCTGACCCGTCTCAACTGCTTGTTTTTTTTTTGTTGTTGATTATGAAGTAAGCCTAGAGTGAAGAATGCAGATCTAGACATCGAAACTTCAGCTATCTAAAGCTGACCTTCTAAAATTGTTTTAGGTGAATCACGCTTTTTATGCAGAACTGTTTATCATTTATTGTTTCTAGCAGTATTCTGTATGTTACAGGTGCTATACGTAAACAGAACTACAGTCATCCATGCCTGAAAGAGCTTGCATCTGAAAAACAGCAAATCTCACACACACTAAAGAGGTGCTTGGTATAACAACAGAGCTTCAAACAGTTGGCTAAATTATAGTCACTTGTTAATTATGAAGGATTTATAGAGATTAATGTGCTGAATAAATAAGCCTGTCTCATACCTTGAAACAAATCCATTGAAAGTCTTATTTAGGCATATGAAAAGAGTTTGAACAGTTTTGTAAGATAAGGTGAACACAATGTTAATTTTCTGGATTAATTAAAGTGCTCTGTGATCAACTTCGTACATCACCTATTTAAGAAGATTTCCTTTTAAAGAAATTTGCTTTCAAGTTCCTCTCTATTTCACAGCTATTTACCCACCAAAGGACTAAGCAACAAATTATAGAAAACAACAAGCAAATAATTAGAAAGCATCAAGAAAACAGACAGCTCTCATGAATGAAAAAGAAGTGCTCAAGAGGAAGGCTTCAGACCCCAGAATGTGAGTGCAGCCAAACTCAAATGCAAATAAAATGTCTCTTCCATAAGGTGCAACTGCAGTAGTCGAAGTGCCCATTTACCTCTCCCCACTGCAGCAGAGCACTGGGATAGCTTTTGCTGAGGGGCTGCTGGTGACTGCTGACTGCCTGCTCAGCATGACTGAGGCTGCAGAACGCGATGGCTGAGGAGGGAAGCCATGGGAACCAGCCCAGCACCTCCATGGAATGTGTCTGGGCCGTCCCAGTGTGTCCTGCTGTCCTGCTGAGGCCACACCAGCTACTAACCTGAGGAGGCGGATCTCCTGGCTCTACTATGTGAAAGTGTGGCTCCGTAATCACACAGCCACGTTCACTGTTTTCTCTGCCACGTTTGCTTCCCTTTCCACCATATCTTTGTGCCAATACCTTTCCTCTGACAGCAATGGTCCTACTTCTCCCTGCTGCCATAACTCAGGCACTGAGTCATTCTTAGCTTCTGTTGCTATAGGGACTTAGAACCCTGAAAGGGGAAGTCAGTAATGACCGCTTCTCTTCTTCAAGGGGATAGGACGCACAAAAACAGGGAAATTGAACATTATTCTTCTGCTAATGTTAAAAAAATGGTACTCCTCCTTAACTTCCTGAATCACAGCAAAAAGGTGCTGGAGGCTTTACTTCCCAGTGTTCACTGTTATTCCTTCTTGCACTGGTGTTGCTGGTTCCTTATTTCTCTACATGAAAGCACATGGGAAGATCAACAACCACGTGTAATCAGTTGACAACAAAAGTATCACTGCAAGATGTTTGCGGAGTATTTGGAATTCCTGCTGATTTAAAAACTTTTCTCAGCCTTATCCTGGCAGTGAGACATTTGGGCCGACATAGGCCTGACAGTAAGGCAGGACATATTAGAATAAACTGCCGTATATGCGGTAGTGCCTCTGTAAGCATGGCTTTTTCCCACTTCTATCAGATTGTTGTGTGACTTTAATAGTGCCTTGGGCTTAATGCCACTAGAGGTCATGCAATGTACTTACTATCTAAACTGCTTTTGAAAAAATGTTCTAATACTCCACATCTGCTAGATGTATTTGTAGACTGTATTTGTAGACACTGTTTCGGCCTGCTGGATGTCCCTGCTTTGCATGCACTTATCAACCCTACCACAGTAAATCACCCAACTTTCCCTATTGCTCATTTATCGTGAATAGCACACAACTGGGGAAGGATGAGGAACTAGGAATATGCAAATATTATTCACCTGGAAAGCAGTCTTTATAGAATGAAATATGCTATCCATTAGAATAAGAAATAAACAGGGAAGTACAATCCAGTATCATATGAAACCCTCTGTTAACAGTAGCACAAATAGTGATCTGACTACCATGATGCTGATTCTGCTAATATACCTGCCTTGGATTTTTCCTATCTTGGTGATACAGCTTGAGATAATATTGACTGCATCTCAAAGCAGCTGACAACTGCCCTCTGTCTTTTGATTTCAAGCTTTTTAGAGTCTTTCTCCTCTTTGCCTTTGGCCAGCAGTCTAACAATCAACCCAGTAAACACCCCTTTCAATAGCATCCCCACCCAGCTCCTTCTTAAGTAGGCATGCTTTTGGGGAGCTGTTAGATTTCACATTCTCTCACAGCATGGCCCAGACCCACTGTAATCATTAATCTGGTAGATGCAGAGCTGTTGTGAGAGGGATCGGCTATTGGAGCCAACATGTTTTCCCATGGAGCTTCCCATTGTCACTAACCAGGGCATTAAAACTTGCTCGGTGGCACTATCCTCAGCAGCCCAAGTTTGCTTATTCTTGGGAAAGAAGAACCAGCTCCCAGTATTGCCATTATCTGATCTTATTCTGCACTTTTGTCTGAACCTCTGTCAGCAAGGTGGTCTTGAACTCAGGTTTCCACCAAGCTGTGGGGAAGCAGCTGCCTACATACCCTTTCAAAAAACTTCTCCAGATTTCCTACAGAATTTGTCAAACACTGTAAAATGAGATAAATAATAGCCAATCAATTGTTCAGTTTTCACAGTAATAAAAATCTACAACAAAATTGTTCTTATCTCTTGGAGGTAAGGGCCACTCTCGTAAAATTTTGCCAGTCTGGGAAGCTCTGGTTATAAGTATTGCTACTAAAATGGATTTGCATTCATAATTTCATCACTAATAATCTCATCTCATTTCTTCATACATTAATAATCTCATAAATGAGTAAAAATATCTTACGGGACAGTATAAAGAAGACAGAGCCAGGGTGCCCAGTGCCAGGACAGGGGGCCATGGGCGCAAACTGGAGCACAGGAGCTCCCTCTGAATGCCAGGAGCACTCCTGTGCTGTGCGGGTGATGGAGCAGTGGCACAGGCTGCCCAGAGGTGTGAGGTCTCCTCTTTGGGGATCTCCAGCAGCCATCTGGACGTGGCCCTGGGCACCCTGCTCTGGGTGGCCCTGCTGGAGCAGAGAGTGGACCTGAGGGACACAGAGGGCCCTGCCAGCCTCAGCCATCCTGTGATTACTGGCCAGTTAACTGTCATTCTGTCACCCTGTGAGTAAATTATTGTCTGCGTAGGGGATTGCTTGAATTACACAAATTGGCTGTATTAGTATACCATTAATAATTCAACATTTTCAGCAGAAGGAGACCCTAGGGAAATATGGCAGGCAAGTTAGACTTAGCAAACTGTGAGGCTTCCTCCAAAATTGCAAAGCAGAGTGTCCGGAATGTTGGAGCCATTTATCACTCAATTACATTTCTCAGTGGATGTTTTAGGATCAAATATTACTAGGAAAGCCTGTTTTCCCATAGAAAAGACTAGAAGTCCGACTTTCTTCCAGAACAAGAGTAAAAATAAATACATTTATGTATAGCTTCCTAAGACAGATCTATCCTTCTTCTTCAGTATGTCTAGCTATGCCTAACTCATATTTCATACGTCTAGCTACCTAATTCAGATGAAGCTGAGATACTTAGCATAACTTTACACACAAAAATTCACTTTCTAACCTATGCAGTGCCTACAGGCATAGTGTATTGAGTGTAATCAAGATTTAATCAAATACAATTTTGGCGTTCTGTTTCTCTATCAAGAAAAGAACAGCAGGCTTTTCCAGAACAGCTTTGTCAAAAGATATGGTATAGCTGTACAAATCTACTTGTAGAATAGAGATAGTTTTTACCAATCTTGAATGCCATAACACTGTGCTCATGTCTTTCTCAGTCTTTCATCCTTTACTTCATAAATGAAGAAATCTTCCTTAGGCATTGCTCCTAGTAGTGGCCAACTGACAGCAGAGAGCATCCATTTGCATGTTTGCAGCTCTGATGTTCAAATAGCTCTTCATAGAGGTAGAGAAGATTAATTTTGCATGGGAGGAGGTCAAATTACAGTTCACGTGCCTCAAACAAGGCTTGCTTGCTCTTCTCCAGACCCTTTTTTTTCTGATTCTTCTGGCATAAGGCAAGCCCTGAGAAATAGAATATTCACTTGTTTAAATATTTATGGGGATGTGGTGGGGAGGGATGAAAACAGACCAGTGATCACCGAGCTGCTTCAAGCAGTTATAACATTGAAAGTGATAACGATGGTGTGCACCTGCAAAGAGAAACGAGCTACCTTCTGCTGATGAATAAGAGGAGACCTGCTCTGTTCCTGGTAGAACGGCATTGCCTGATCTCATGAACAGCTAGAAGGGAAAAGCAATTTACATGACATGAGGGAGACAGCAAAAGCCCACCCCTGTGGATAAAATTCCTAGTCACATCCCTCTCAGACACTATTTAAGTTTACCATGCCTTAAGAGTTGTGAGATGTGACTCTGTAGCAAGGAACAACTCTTGCACCTTGCAAATATCACAGAAGAGCTTTTCCTCTTGGTATGCTTCTGTCTGCTAGAAAGGCTAATGTTGATTACTGTGTATGTGTGATGAAAAAATGGCAGTTTTGACATTTTCTCTGATATGCAGCACCTCTGCAAAACTGGTTCTAACAGAGAAACATGTCACAATTTTTAGCAATTCCAACAGAATGGAGATTCAAGCTAATTCCTTTTTGAGCCAAAACATGACATGTTATTTGGGATTTTATTGCAGAACACTTAGCTGTCTTTAAAAAGGTGTCTGCAACAAAGCGCATTTTCTGAGATCCCAGGGTGTGGGAATGTGGGAATGCTGACACAGGTGGGCAGCCCCCAAGGCAACCCAACTACTGCCAGAAGCTGGCAGGAGGTTCATGATGGGCTGCTATTTTGAAAGCATGGTGATGGGAGGCTTTGGCTTAAAGGGGAGAAAGGAGAAAGAAAGGTGATAGGGACTGTGCTAGCTGTTGCAAGATTATTCTGCATGTTAATCAACTTTACTCTGCATTCTGGATTAATGTGGTAGAAAATTTGAGTATGCAAGGGAAGTTGCAGGAAGACATTGCATATTAAGATGGGCATTTGTTTGATTTTCTGGTTTGTTACAAGTATAAGCAACTGGGAGCATTTCTCTATCAGAATCAGCCCAATAAAGTCATGTTAGTCCAGTGGAAATCTCAAAATGCTGTTTTCAGCAATACCATGTGCTACCCTAAACAGTTGTACAATACAGAAAAGGTCTGGATAAGGGCAGAAGTTCTTCAGCGAGACTGATGAGGGGTGAAAAATGCTACAGCCAAGAGCTCAGAGACAGCAAGGTGTGAAAATAACACTTGGCATTTGCCTAACATCACATTACACAACTATAGGATCAAGAATAAACACAAAGTGCCTATTATGTGGTAACAAGGAATTACATAACAAAGGAAATGATAAAATTGCTGAACAGACTACATGACAGTGCTTCTTGCAGTCTGAATTTGTCAATGAGAGAAAACTGGTTGGCAAAAGGAATGACACAGGCTGATCCATATCTATGGCCATGGCACTTTGGTTACATTCTTGAAAATCAATCCTATGAGTCACCCTCTGCAAATGCACCTATTTCTTCGTATTTAATACCAAAACACTCCCACGTCCCTCCAGGTATGGCTGAATTTAGCTGAGTTACTAGATTTTGTCCCTTGCCATCTCTGTGCAACATTTCAGAGCTTTAGTTTCAAGACTCTTGTTGTGGTATTCTCTCTAGTTAATAGGAATTGAAGCTAATAAACCAAATTAATGAGGGAGAGTGTCCAAAACCAAAGGCCTTACTCTACTGCTAAGGGCGAGACAGCTAGGGAGCACACACTGCAGAGACAAGCAGTACAAAGAAAAGGGATGTCTCATGACTTGCAAAGAGTTTTATCCCTCTGAACAGAAAATGGAACTGGAACAGTGAAAGTCTTTTGGGATATGTAGTTTTTCTTTTCTTCTGATAACCAGGTACCCAGAAATACTGACAATCCACGAAACTGGAGTGTTAACTCTTTAACTCCCAGTGCTCTACATGATGTTATGATGTGGAATACCGCTAACAAAATATCATAAAACCATGACAACTCTGCTGTGACCCCACCTGGCCATTGCCTTGTATCTCCGTAAATACATGTTACTGCCTCAAGCGGGACCTCTCAAATGGCAAGGAGAGCTAAGACTTTTGCCTGGGACTGGATACAAATAAGAGAGAAGGAAGCAGGTATAAAACAAAAGGGCCACTTTGCTGGATGAGCAGTCTGACTTGTGCAATGAATGTGGTGGCCTTTAAGCAGAAGTAAGTTACATCCTAGTGCCATCTGTAGGGGACATGAAGAAGGTTTAGCGCAGAACAGCATGGGAAGGCAGGCAGAGAGCTGCCAAGAGGTCTGGAGCACAGCTGTAACCACAGTGTTACTGTGGGGATGAAACACACCTAGTGGTGATGTTGCTGCTGTTCCCAATGGACTAAAACCACCACACCGATCTGCTACAGACTGTGTCTCACAACTCTCTTAGAAATGTGCTGTAAGTTCTGGTTCACAGAGGTGTGCAGACAAGCCTGGCCTGATACTTTTTGCTATTTGACACCATTACTCCTCAAATGATCCTGTTTAAGTCAGTTAAACTATGCAGGCACCACAATACCAATCAATGAGAGTAAAGACAGCAAACTTGTGCCAGTAGGAACCAAATATACCGTGCTGGAAAGTGTGCACCAAATTCCCTAGCAATTACCTGCCAGAGAAAGCACAGAGTTGAGGAGACTTTAATTATATCACAATTAAACATTGATCTCCTAAATGGACAATCATGTTCTTACCACCAATTTTATGTCATCCAATCATCTCCACATTGTTCAGGGTAGGGATAAGTTATGCCCAATTTTACACACAACAGTGGTGAACATAACTGGTTATGCAATAAAAATATTTTGGGACAGGACTCAGTAATGTACTGCTTTCAGTGGAGGTGTCCCTAGGATGAAGTCATAAAATAGGTTGGAATTGATCTCTCAGATCCTGTAGCCCAACCACCAGCCCATCCCCACCATGCCTGCTGACCATGTCCCTCAGTGCCACATCCACACGGTTCTTGAACACCTCCAGGGATGGTGACTACACCACCTCCCTGGGCAACCTGTGCCAGTGCCTCACCAAACTTTCTGAGAAGAAATTGTTCCTGAACCTCCCCTGGCACATCTTGAGGCCATCACCTCTCATCCTAGGTGATACCTGTGCAGAGGCTACAAGAACAGTGCAGTGGTCCAAACATTTGCAAGTGTGGCAATGTTGTGTTCATGGTAGCACTGACATGTCAAACTATGGATGAATGTTTTCTTCCAACCAACACTGTTGAAAGAAGGAAAGAGTAAAACTGGGCTACTGCACTGATGTATTAAAAGAACTGCCTTGGTATTACTTCTGCTGCATGGAAAGCAAGAGGCATAGTATATCGAACCTATATGGAAGACTTTGCAAAATGCAACTGAAGATGCTGACGGCAGCTCAGCTGGGAGGTAGATGGAGTTATGACATCAATGTAAATTGTTTTCTTAAGAAGACCCACCTTACGCTGAGGGACAGACATTACTCAGCACAACACAGCACATGACACAGAACAAAGGAGAAGAGAGCCTGTTATGGCCATTCAGCTTTTTATTTTACAACGTTATTGGCGCTGCATATGTTTACCACTGTACTACACACCTGCAGGCTGCTGTGTGGCTGTAGGTTGTCACACCCTGAAGACTTAAGAGGCGTAATGCTCCCATTGTAGCAGCAATGTTAATTTTAAACGTGCTATTTAACATAAGGCAGCCTGCAGGCAGTAATCTTCCGTAGTTTGTGTAGGTTTAAGAGCTGGGTCTTCAGGGCAAATTAATGCTTTTCATCTCTAAGAGGCTTACAAACGAGAGCCCCACCAATATAAACTTTCACTGTTGTGTAGTCGAGCATTTACAGATAATTGTATGCAATTGTACCGGGTTTTGAAGGCGGAAGAGTTTGTATAAATAACATACTTAAAATAAAAATGTGGATTTGCATAGCTGTCACCTTGAAAGCGTTCTAAAAAAAGGTCCTTCTAAACAAAAGTGTGTGCAACAAGAGGAGATGTCAGTTCCTCAAGGAAGAGGAGAGACAATATGGGGGAGAGACCCCTGAGCACCCCAGTGAGTACCCACAGAAAGGGCCGTGCAGTAGCATTTGGGCAGAGGACAGCTCTAATTAAAACAAAGTTAAAGGAGAAAGTTCTAGTTTTGGCCTGGTTGTGAAAACAGACTTTTCTTCCCCTGCCCTGAGAACAGAGATGGTTTTAGAACTCGAGGCACACGCTCACTTTTCCTGCAGCGATTCTACACGAAGACCACTGAGGAGCGCTTGGTTTCCTCCCGTTGTCCCGCTCCCCAGGAGCACGCCTGCAGCGGGATGCGTTAGGGTGGGAAATCTCAAGGGAGCAGGCTGCATTTTAGTCATTTTTCCTCCCTTTGAAACCAAACCTACCGAACCACCACGTGTGGACACACTGGAGTGCTACAGGGGCACCCGAGCGCTCCCCGTCTTTTGTGAGAACTTTCGGAAACGGGGACGGCGCCTCAAGAGGACGGCCACTTATCCTCTTGCAGGTGCAGCAGAGGACAGCTCCGGCCTAGCTCAGCTGGCTCCGCCCGGCAGCGCCGAACCCCAACCCCGGCACCAGCCCTCAGCGGGGGCGGCAGTGGGCCCGCCCCACCCGGCCCACGCCGTTCGGCCGCCTCGCACCGCGGAGCCCACGCGCGGCACCCCATGAGCGGCCGCAGCCCAGGAGGCGGCGCTGCCCGGGCCGGCGCCTTTAAGGGGCCGGGGGGGCGGTGGGCGGGTTCCTGCGCGCCGGGGCCGCCCCCGCTGCTCCCCGCCGGCTGCCGGGCAGAGGGCAGCGCCCGCGGGCGGGATCCGCGGCCATGGCGCTGCCGCTGCTCCTCCTGCTGGGAGCCGGCGGGCTGCGGGCGGCCGAGCGGAGCAGCGGCGGCGGCGGCAGCAGCAGCGCCATGGAGGAGCTCGCCACCGAGCAGGAGGCGGAGGAGAGCCACCGGCAGGACAGCGTGAGCCTCCTCACCTTCATCCTGCTGCTCACCCTCACCATCCTCACCATCTGGCTCTTCAAGCACCGCCGCGTCCGCTTCCTCCACGAGACCGGGCTCGCCATGATCTACGGTGAGCGGCGGGCCTGGCTCCGCGGCCGGGCCCCGGGCGGGTGCCGCGGCGGCGGGGGGAGCGGGGGGCACCGCGGGGCTGGGGGCGCCCGGTGCCGCCGCCCCGGTGGGTGCTCGGTGCCTCGTGCCCCGGAGAGAATGGGGGACGCAGCCTTCGGTTCCCGCGGGGCAGGAGGGCCGGCGGCAGATGCGGAGCCGCGACCTGTCATCATCCTTCGTGCCCGCGGCTGGAAGGCCGTGGCGTTCTGCCGCGCCGCTCCGCTTTGCAGAGCTGCCTCGCTCGCCGGGACGTACTGGCGGCAGTTGGAAGCCCTGGGCCGTGCGAGTCATCGCTGGCTGCCGGTCGACTGCGGAGAAACCGGAGAGCCTCGAAGGCGCCCTCCTGTCACCGTGAGCCCCCTCGGCGCTGGGGTGCCTGCATCCCGCCCAGCCCGCAGCGCGCGTGAGGGAAACGTCTGAGCAGGACGCGGGCGCTCCCCCTGATCTCTGGAGCTGACGGTTCACGCCAGCTGGGCTCCGCGCTGCCTCTGTCAATGACACCGAGGTGCTGCTGGCGCGTGGCACTCCGCTGCCAACTTATGCAATTGTGTTTGGTGCGTAGTTTGTTGCACGGAGCGCAGCGGCGCCGATGAGGAGCAGCCATCCATTTAAAAAATGATTTGTCCGCCCGCGATTGGTTACCGCCTCGGTGCCAGAGGCCCTTCTTCTCGTTCATTAGCTAAATCCGTTCCTGCCGAACGGTGCGAAACACCTCCCCAGCGCCGGTTGGGGTGAGCGTGCTCGGGGTGACCACATCTGAGAGATCCCACGCTCGAGGGAGAGGGAAAGGAGCGGTTTCCTCCCTGATAGGTACTGCTGCTCTTCCTCCCTGATGAGTACTGCTGTGATCTCTGATTGCTTGCAAAGCAGTGGAATTTTCCTCTGCTGATGCCTCTCTTTAAGCCATCCCAATTTGCTCTTAGTCACGGATACCTTTGCTGCATTGCTGTGCGTTTCACGTATGCTTGTTGCTGGAAACTGACAAATTAAAGATCGGAGATATGAGTAAATAATGCACCAGCATAATAATCCTTAGCCGCTAAACAGTGCTCGGGAGGTGGTAGATTAACTGTGCAAATGCTGATTGGAAGTGACAGTGAGGCTGTATTGAAGACGTTATGTAGGTATCACCTTGGTGTTGTCACCTTCAGGAGCTGCTGTAAGGCCGTGTCGGTGATCCGGGTGTTGTGCTTCATGGTGGAAATCCTGTGTGCACGGAGAGCTGATGTCTGTAGTACCTAGGTGCCTGGGATGCCCTCTTATTTGTGTGCATTTGGGTGAACTGTGAGGGAAGTAAGAACTGTTCGAGTGAAAAATTGCTGCCTCTCATTAAACCCAAATTAGTTTGCTGTAACTTCCAGTTCCTGATCCATGAAATTGATGCTGGATTCCCAGTTTGATAGATGAATGCTGAAATTCTGTACTCGAGAAGGCACTATAGCTCTTTCTGCACCATAAGCAGCACTGCCAGAAGAACGATTGGCTCAAACTACTGTACATTGTTGATGTGCCCTCGTTTAAATCATTTTGTTTTCATGGATCATCCCTTAATGCACTCACCTTCTCAGCGAGCCCCTCTGCTATCCCGGAGAGCATGCTGTTTTCCCTAACAGCAGTTTTTGCAGTGAGTAAACGTCTTTTGCGTACAGGAGATGCAGGCTGGCATTTAAGGGCTGGTTAATTTTTATCATGGAGACAATGACCTGGAAGAATTGTCTTGCTGGATTTTTGGTCTAGCTCTGTTCCCTTACAGCAATGTGCTATCAGAGATCCTTCCCCGAGCTCAGCAGAAGCTGGATGGCGTGGTGCTGGATTGAGATGCTGAGAGGAGCATCTTCCCCCAGCCAGACCTCTCACCAACTTTTCTCTCTTATCTCTTCTGGGAACCCTGCTACGAGGACATCCTGTTTCACTTTGATATTTCTGCTGTTGATTTGATCACGCATCTGTTAAAGAAAGTATACATTTTAGTCAGCTAAAAGGAACCGTGGCCCTGATTCTGCTGGTGCTGCCAGAGTTCATGTTTCTTTCAGACTTGGAGCAGCACTCTTTGTGTTGTCGGTGGAGCAGGAGGCATCTGCTGTAACTGATAGTCTCAGTGTGGTGGTCCATGACCCAGTCCTCGACACAACCAATGCTGCTGCTGTGGCCAGGCTTGCTGTGTTATGCAGATTTGTTAGGCGAGTTGCTTTGCTTCTTAAAGCCATTAAAATCATAACGCATTCTTTGCAAGTTTCTTGTTTCGTGTGTTGTCACTGCCTCTTCAACAGAGACAGTCACTGCTTATCTGGTTGTGTTATGCTGACGTGCTAAATGTCTTCCTCTGGAAATGTCTGTTGAGATGTAAAACAACCTGAAGTTTACATGAATGCTTAATGACTTACAGGGCTGCCTTTTTATGTGACGTATGACTTAACATCCTATTTTTGATCAGGCACTGTGGAAGTCCCGGAGCTCGGCTGCACGTGCTAGACCTGACAGCTGTGTATGTGGAAGGGGAATGAAGGGATCTTATCAAAACTGCAGCTTCAGGTTCAGCACAGACTTTGATTGTGCACCATGTCATTGCACTGTGTTTATGCACAGGTTATTCCAGAAATGCATTTGGCTTGAGAAGTGCTAAATACAATTGAATTCCGAACTTCAAGCTTTAACAGGAATGTCGCTCTTCTGTGGCTGCCCAACCAACAGTAAAACTAATGCAAGTCGTTATGGATCAATTAAAAAAAAATAAATTAGAGCAATTGAGGACCTCAGACTTTGTTGACACGCATATGCCAACTTGTGACAGTGGCCATGATGCTCACTTTGCACTGCTCTGAGTCCCAAGGGTAAGGCATCCTGGCCCGCACCCCCCCCCCAAGCTGTGCGAGGCTGCTGTTTGGGGCTTGCCTTGCTCTGTGAGGAGTGTTGGGAACTGTGGGACCTGGGCTGTATGCCCTGAGAGCACTGGAAAGAGCTCGGTGAGGGCAGACAGTGGTGGCTGCTGGCATCCTGCTCTCAGGGCGGCAGCTCTCTGGGTATGCGGACGTGTCCCGGCTGTATCACGGCCATCAGGCAGTAACCATGTCCCTTTTTGTAAGTGACAACTTGGGCAACTGGCAGCCCACGCACAGCGGAGTTGTTGGTCCTGCTGGACTGTAGAGCTGCTCTTGAGTTGGGTGTGGGCTGCACCTTCCAGGGCTGTGGACTGGCTGCCTACCCTGGTTCTCACTTCTGCTCCTTCTATTGTATGCCTCTCCCTTCTCAGCCCTGCTACTTGCAAAGGTCACGTGCTGCCTGAACAATTCCATCAACGCCTGGCTTTGTAGCACACAGGCAAGCTGAGGTAGCAAGGTCACTTGTTACACTTCTAATAAAAGCTGTACTCTGCACGTGAAAATAATAGCAAAGCTGGACTTCTGTTAGAGGAAAAATAATATGTGAAGGGTCATGAAATGTCAGTTGCCTTTTGCAAATGAGAAATTAGAGAGGTACGGGAAAAAAATACTGGATTTATTCTGAAATGCTCAGTATTAGACTAGATTCTCTTATCCAAAGAGCAAATACAGAAAGGCCCGTTCTTATCGCATCACACTGCAGTGCTTTCTGTTCCAGTTCTAGGCTGCAGACCTGCTGGAGGTGACCTAGTGCATCTCCATGGCCATCAAAATAATGGGAGTGCTGGCATTTAATAAGCCACTTTTATGTAGGCATTCTAATATTAGATTTAGGAGCATAAGTCCAAGCACTCAATTTCAAGAACACTATCCTTTCTTTGGCAACCTGCATGTTCTTTTAAATTAGTTGATACAAGCATTCCAAGTGAGTCTTGCTCCATTTGTTGGCTGTACAGGACGTCTGAGATGTACTGCAGATCTTGTTTCTGAGCTTATTTTGTGGTCCGTGACCAAGAGGAATTTCACATTTTATCTTTGAGAGATCTCAGAAATGCTGCATCTCTGCTATGAACCTACCACGTTTTCAGCTCTGCTTTTCAGATGAGGTAATTGGGTAGCCTGAATGTTTCTGAAATCTCTTTGTGATGCAACTCAGTTACAGTCATTGGGACAATGTTTTTTTGCAAGTGTTTTTAATAGCAATCAATATAACTCAGTTAATTTTTGTTGGTTAATATCAGCTTTCCAATGTTCTATCAAATCAGCACAAGTCTACCTTCCTGATCACTGGTATGAGACAAGAAGAGAGAAATGACAACCATAGATTTCCTCTGTATAAGCAATCCTTACCAATCCTTGCTAGTAGGGTGACTGGTTTCTAAAGCCAGTACTGCTCTACAGCACCAAACTGTTGTAGGAGAGAAACAAATCCTGCAGAGCTCATACATGTGCTTGCCTTGTGCTCGTGTGTGTCTGCACAGTGCATGGCTCTCTCGATGGTGGTGTGCTGAGCTGGGGACAGGTAACTTGGTGTCTGGTGCACAGGTTTGTTGTCAGACAGCAATATTCTTCTGTAGTGCATTATAGTTACCGTTGCTGAGACTTTTATCAATCCATTTCATAAGGTTTTTTTTGTAATGCTTTCCAATTTTTCTTTGCTACCTTGCAATAGAAATAGAAGTGTAAACAGATCGTCCAAGGAATCTCCCTAAAAGAACGCAAAGTCTGAGTTCCTCTGTAAATGTAGAGCTCTTCCGGTAGCCTCAGCCCTTATTGCAGATGAGAAGACTGAAAAGGGGAAAATGAGTGAGTGTATAAAAACTGTTGATCCCTACTGGCTGCCCAAAGATGTTTCTTGGGTGCTGATGCTATCCCCTTCTCAGTACTGCTTTACTTAGGAATTGAACTCCATGCTTCTGGGAGAAGATGAATGTGACTGAACAGGTCTGGGTTTTCAGCTGTCTCATTTAGCTTTGGTGAGCTGGGACTTTCCTTTATGGGTAACAGTAGAAGAGTAAGAGGAAGCATTTTCTTGGCCGTAATGTGACTGGTGCATAATCTCATCGCTGAATTTGCCAACACAATATTAACATGAACCCGATGCAAAGTAGAACAAACAATTTGGACATTGTTCTTTCTGAAATTTAATTTAAAAAATGAATGTGCTGGATTGGAGTGATTTTTAGCAGTGGCCTCTATTGCAGTGTCTTTTATATGTCTTTCTCACTTTGTGCTAAAGAAGGACCGGAGCATCGTAACACCAAAGTCACCTTCACGCAAAGCAATTAGATGCACAGTGGGGTGCTTTCAGAAGTGCCTCTGGTTCATCTGTACAGCTAGTCCTGAGCAGCATTTAGGTGCTGCAGTGCAACCTATCAAACTCTTTTCTACATGACTGCGTGACTTGGGCTCCCTGTCATAGCTAGAAACTACAGGGTTCTGCTGGGCATGCTCCCAGCCCCTGCTCTTGGCAAAGCTGCTCCCTTTCCAAACCTACTCTGTGGAGTAAAGACAACATCTTAGAGTTGGTTGAAGCCTTTCTCTTGCTCTGTTAGGGAGATATTTCCATTCCCCACCCCTGCTCTCTGAACAACCACTTTCTTATTTGTGTGTATCCATCTCATTAGAAATTAGAAATCTGAAGCAGGAGCTGCAAGTCAGCCATCTGAAATAATAAGTGAGGCTCAGAGCTGCGGTGTGTTAGGGGACACTTCCTACTTCCTGCAGATCATGCAGTTGCTGCCTAGCCCTTTACAGCTTGCTGTGTACCATGGAACTTCTTTCCTTGCTGACTGCTGTGAGTCCTGCACTGAACTGTTTCTGTGTGCTGAGGAGAAAACCTCAGTATTTCTCTCAAGGCTGTTACGTCCACTTTGATAGACAGAAATAGTGGCTTGGGTATAGATGTATATGTTAAAAAAAAAAAAAGTGTTTAAGAGAGTCCTGATTTGTCATTCAGGATTAATGCTGTATCCCCATTTATGACTGAATATAGCCCTTCTCCTGCTTTAAACTAAGTGGTGTCTGTTGAAAGGAATGTGGTACAAGCAATTATTTTTTAGAAGGGTATTTATCTTGAACAGTTTTTACCAGTGCTGTAAAAATACACAGTTGTTCTCAGCAGATCAGATCTCTTCTGTCTCTGCTGAAGATGGGTAATTTAGTTCAAATGTACTGCTTTTTTCCCCCTATTAAAAAGCACTTCAGCCTGCAATTAACTGAGTGTGAAGGAATAAAAGAGAAATGATATAAAATTGCTTTTTTGTTCGTGCCCTGATATCAGACAATTCACTTCACTTAGAAATGCCAAAAGGCCCCTAAAAGCTGTGAGGAAGGATCTGGGTTTTATCGGGGAGAGATAGTCAAAGACTCCCCCTCAATTAGAGTGGAGCAGAGAAAGATGAACTGTGCTCTTAGCCGAGGGAGGCGTATGCTGTCTTTGCTTTCTTCCTGGCTGTAGCATTTCGTATTTAGTTTCAAAAGCTGAGCTTAAGCTCTGAATTCCTCCTGATACAGCTGCAGAAGTGAGCAAAGCATGGAAAAAGATTGCACCCCGACCTGGTGTGTATCCCAGATACTGGCTTAGCTGCTGGCTTTGCCAGGGCTGGAAGGTCCTGCCAGTAGAGACACAGTGGTGGGGCTGGCAGCTGGTCTGCAGCCAGGGCTGCTTCTCCATAGCTGCAGGTTCTGCAAAATGCCTCTGTAGCAAGTGGCTTTAGAAGCAGCTGGGGACCATTGAAACACCTGATGAATACTGGAAGCCTGTATAACAACTGTATGACCAGATCCCTTCCCAGTGCCTTCTCAGCCCTGTGGAGGGGGCAGTGCGTGGCAGAGCTGTGGGTCTGGAGGGCACCTGGATGTGCTGGCTTTGTGGAAATGTTCCAAGTGTCACACTTGTTCTGAATGCTGCCCTCTCTGCAGGTGTCTGCATACCTGCCTTCTGCTTCAGTAAAGAACATCCACTTTAAGGGAAAAATATATTCTCACTAATAGCTTTTTTATTTCTTTTTGACTTGTTCTCCTGCTCTTTCATGATGAAGGTGGGGGGTTCTTCTAAACCAAAAATAAGTATGGAAACAATAGAACACAGTATAACGTATTCCAAAATGCAATTAACTTGTCTGTGTGTAAGATGACAATGTTTCAGCGTGCAGCATGTGGCATTGTGGCTCTTACCATTGGCAGCTCGCTGAAGTGAGGCGTCCTCTGTGGCTGGATGTCCTGTGTGTGTGAGATTTGATGCAAGTGCCAGGTGTCCTGCAAGGATGTGGCTAGCTTTGGTTTCGATTCTTCAAATCCACTAGAGTGAGTACTCTCTCCTTCCATGCTAATTTGGAGAAATAAATTATATATTCTCCCCCCACCCCCACTTCTTAGCATGTCATCAGGTCCTTGAGCAGTGAAAGGGGAGCTTGCATTCAAAGTGTCACACGCATCTCGGCTGTTTCAGTGCTGCATGATCCCTCCTATGTGTTCTTCCCTCCATGTCATGTCATGTGCTTACTGACTGTGTGCTACTATTCTGTGAGACAATGTGACTGTTCTTCCTTAATTTGTTCTCTCTGTGAGCAAACTGATTGTGTTGAGCCCCAGCATTTGCCTTATTCTGTGGCTGAATTTCTTGTTTGAACTTTGCTGAACCTACAGGTCTTCTGCTATAGAGCTAACTACTTCCAGAAGTAGTACTTCCAGTAGTCTTCAGAAGTTGGGCTTAATGGATTTGAGCTGCTAAATGTAGAGAGCTCGTTGTCTGGTCCAGAGGGATGTGCCACATGGGGTGGAAGGAGCATTTGCAGGAGCTGTGAAATGATGCCTGGAGCTGGCATCACTGGCTGCACTGGAGTTCTGCCATTCTGGGAAATAGAAGAATAAGCGTGGAGGAGGAAAACTGGAATAAATGCTTCTGTGTTGCGGAAGTGGTATCCAGTCTTTCCTCCAGTGTCGCCTGATATTCATGTATTCAGAGCAGAGGGCAGTAAGTGTGTGAGGCCTTCCACAAGGATGGCAGTAACACCTCTTCTTGGCTCCGACCTGAAGCAGGCACCTGCATTCATTTAGCTTGCCTTCAAGCTTTATACTCTGTTAGTCATGTGTAGCACATCATTAACGTTCTTGTTATATCTCTCTGCAGTTCTGGTGTCTTGCAGGGAGGATATTCCCACTGGGCATTGTTTCATGGGAGTAGTTTTCTGGAAGGAGCTAAGTGCTTTGGACGCATGATGGTGGAAGTGAATTAGCCTGATCTGTAGAGTAGGCTTTCAAGTGAGTAACTGAGTATCAGTGCAGTTTTAGCCTGACCATCACTGTTTTTCATCTCTGCTCAGCAATATGTGTAACTTAGCAAATAGATTGTGAAGTTGATTTTTATCTCTAGACACTTTTAACCTTTAAACCTCTTAAACCACATGTGCATATGTTAGAGCAGTATGTTTGTTCTCTGTCCCAGCCACATTCTTCAGACTTTGGGAGCTTGAATGGGAAGATTCTGGTTTTGTACCAGCTTTAATTTTTCTCTGAAGTTCTGGCTTATTAAGTTGTCAGGGAGTTTGCTGCTTCCGAATCTGTCTGTCTGGCAAAGAGTCTCTTCAGAACACCTAGAAGTTTCTTGGGCTTCCAAAAATCCCATGGGTGACCAGCCTCCTGATCGTCTTTTACAGGGCTTTATGGACATAAAATTGATCTTTTCTTCAGTACAACATGATTGAAGTAAGCTAGTGAGTGGTTTCTTATGGAAGATATGCTTGTTAAACTGCAGTAACTAAATATAATTACTGCAAACTCAATTTTTACGTTTGCCTGCATGAAACAGAGAAGTGACAACACACATCTTGGTGATACCTAGCACTTAATATGTTGATTTCTTACCCCCCTCCCTTCCCCATATATTATCATCAGAGAACCATAAAAAAAGAGTTTATTTCTCTTGTTGGCGAATACTTGAGTGCATTTATTTCAACATTTTCAATTTCAGACCCTAATGGTTTTGAGATCTCTTCCAAAATGTAAAACATATGACAGTTATTTATTCTTCTCTCTACTTCAAACAAATAATTAAGCTTCTCGGTGCATCAGGTGCTTACCATGTCAGATATGTGTGTTTTGTCAACCTTAATTAGGGTTAGAGGAAACTTTGCATTAGATGTTGCAGGGTACATATGGCAGAGGCCCTGTGCGGGAGACTATAAAGTCAAGGCAGGAGGTGCAAATACAATGTATTCTGTTTATTAACACTTCCCTGATGAAGCTAAAGCTCTGGTTCAGGGCCATAATCTTTTAGGTACTGCTTAAACTTGCAGCTGTGTTCCTTTTATCAAACAAACAGTAACAACCACAAAAGGAATAAACCATCTGAAGTGTTTGGTTTGTCACCATCACTAGCCCTAGTCACAGTTTCTCTGCTACCAGACAAGCTGTTTTTCAGCATTAGGTTCTAACTCTGCCACAGCTCCAACAAAAACTGGGGAGTCATGGAAGCCTGAAGGGTGATGTCTGGGTAGACTTTGGTGATCTGCTGTACACCTTCTATTTTCACACAAGAGGTGCTGACATAGGTGCAGATAAGTCTTGCCTTCCCATGTCTCCTCTGGGTTTGACTGTCCATTTCTGGTCTTGTTTAGATATCCTGGAAGAAGTACTTATACTTCAGCATTTTATTTATTTGTTTATTTTTGTGGGAATCACCTTAAACTCTTTCCTTGTCTGTTCTCTGCTTTTTTTTTCTCTTTTACCCAAGATGTAGCCAATAGCATATCTTAATGCTGACAATTTGGACTCCTCTTTGCATACCAAGCCTAATTTTTCAGTCAAAACTAAAATTTTTTGCTATTTTCCCTGCTTCTTGTGACCATGGAATTGGCACAAAAACCAAAATGGTTGAAATGACTTTTTTCTCCCCCTCTCTGCTGCCACCATCTTGACTGTCACACATGCCTGTTCCTTGAGTGTTGCTGGTGTGATCTATACTTGTCTTGTCCTGCAAGCTATGTAAGATTAGTATGTTCTTCCTTAGTAACTATATATATGCATTTATTCCTGTATAACAACAACAGCTCAAGCTTTCATTGCAGCATTGGTTTCTTCAGTGTTCTCCAAGCGACAGGGAAGTGTGTTCAGGCTAATCTTTTGCTGCAGTGTTAATCATAAGCAACTCTTTTTTTTTCTAGACTCTCTCTTGTTTTACTTCTCATCTGTCCTCCTGGTTCTGTGCTATTGTTTCAGATTTTTTCATTTATGCCATAAGAATCATTGCTTTTGTGAAGTGAAAGATGCCATTGTCTCTACGCATGTTTAATTATAATAATAGTTCAATATTTTTTAATGTGACCTGCTAATGGGCTATATCAATTTTTAGTCCTTCAACTCATGGAAGGCTTCATGTTTGACTCGTAGGCAAACTCTTCAGCTGTAAGAAGAAAACTTATACCACTTACTACTCTTTACCAAGGTTATGCTATTGAATTCTTTTGGAATGGTGAGTGAGGAAATCACCTCAACTTGTAATGCTGGATTATAAGGAATTGGTAAAAGTAGGGTTTTAGTGGATCTGATCTACTGAGATCTTCAGGATCTCTAATTGAAGGAAAAAGGCGGTACTTAAGAACAAGAACTGGCAGCTTTTGCAGTGATAACAAAGTGCCAGGATCCAAGTCTTGCAGTGACTGCATTGTGTTTTCCTGATGCTGAGATCCTTGAACTGGTCACATTCCTGACCCTTGTGTGCTCCCAGGTACTACATGCATGCCACAGAGCTGAATGACTCTCTTTCCAGAATAGCCTGTTCTTGGGTAACACTGTGTATCCAAACACAGAAACTGTTTTCTGATGCTTCACTAGATCGGTGACAGTATTTTCTTTGCACTTGATTTAGTGTGACAAATACACTTTTAAATGTGGAGACAGTATGTATATATAAATAGACAGATAGACCCTTTTTTTTTTTTTTCCCTAAGACATCAACTAAGGAAACTTAAGTGCCATCTTCCTATTGTTCTGCAACATAATAAACTGAGGCTATGTATTATGGAAAATATAAGAGATCTATAAATCATGTGTTTCCATTGATCACATCTTTCTTTCAATTTGATGCATCTTCAGTAATCATTATTTATATAATTCATAATTCTTACGATAGGCATTTTACCTCTTATGTGATATTTGCTTAAGAAACTTGAAAGAGCATCTGGTTGTCAAGTCTGAATTTCTTAGGAATCCCTGAGTGGGCAGAGAGGTTCAGTGAGATGCTTTTGGGGACTGCTGCAAAGGGTTGGGAAGACCTTACTGGTTCTTGGTAGCAGCTGTCCACCACAGGTCTGTTCCTTAATACTGGCCTTCAGAGTTGAGGAAATTAAACTGAAAATAATCTCTTGTTTCTAAAATGGCTAATAGAAGTTCACTTTTGTACTGTAACCTAAACTTGTAGTTCTGTGGACTTAGGATTACTACTAGGATGTTGTATTTGCAGGGTATGTCCTGCTAGATTAGTGGCTGAGTTGACCAGAAAAATCTAGGTATGATTTGGGGTTTGATGTGCTTGAGGATGTGACCGTTTCATGGTGAACTTTGGTGAATGGGTGATTAGCTGGTACCAAAGAGGTGGCCCGCCCTGTCCAGAAGAATTTGCTGTACAAAGAGCAACGACGGGAAATACCTGACTGAGCTTTATCTGCAAGGGAAGATTTAGCCAAGGTGGAGGCAGTAGATTCAGTCAGGTTTATTGAAATGGGCTGATGCTAAGAAGACAGAAGTATTCTGGAAGAGAGGTAATTTTTATTTTTATTTTGGGGGTGGAAAAACAATGGCTGAAAAAGTAGATCCTTCTTGAAAGGAAAAAAAGGAAATATGGTTTAAGCTCTTCATCATTATATTCCTGTGCTGTTTGGCAGACTTTTCTACGTAGTCTTTGGGTCACGTTCCAGTAACCTCAAGTCTTTGTGGTTATCAATAGAAAACCCTGGGGGGAAAAATGGCCACCACTTTTCCTCAGGAGCTTAAATGGAGAATAGGCATCTGGCTGAGGTTGGGTTTATGCTGTAGAGCTCTGTATCTTCTCAGAAGGAGTGGTGAGGCACTGGCACAGGCTCCCTGCCCAGGGAGGTGGTGGAGTTTCTGTCCCTGGAGGTGTTCGAGATCCATGTGGATGTGGCACTGGGGACACGGTCAGTGGGCATGGTGGGGGTGGGCTGACAGTTGGACTAGATGATCTGAGAGATCTTTTCCAACCTTAAGTATTCTATAAGTTCTCAGAGCACAGTACCAGTTGCACCGGCTCCCCACTAACATGACTATATTGCTCAGCCCATAAAAATATTTTTAGTCATCTACTTACACCACTCTTTTTTTTTTTTCTTCATACACCTACCCCACATGGCATGCCTAGGAAACCTGAAGGGATGGCATGATAGCGGAGAACAAGGGAATGGCTAGGCTACTGCTGATCATCAGCCTAAACTAAGGATCTATATTAGTATGTTACTCATCTTATAAAATTTTCTTGATCCTTTATTTCTTTTTAATTCGGTGCGAGATTTTAGTTACCATTGTGATGGGAGAAACATGGTTCACCTTGTTAACTTTTAGCCAAGTTTTACTATAGCTCTTCCCTTAGACTGCTGGACAAAGCCTTTCAGAAGTACCCAGTCATTATGCTGGTTTCTGAATGCATAGGTTTTATACACACAATATAGGCTAGTTTTTTTTAATTACTACATTTGTGGTATAAAACTTGGCTTATTGTGATCTGATGAATGCTTTTCCAATGATGTTGCAGTTCCATCTGTCAGCATTTGTTATGAATAACTAGGCACACCTTTTCTATTTTGCTATTACAACAATCATAGAGTGTACAACAATGACAATCCTGTAGCTTTCCTCAATGTTCTGCTATTGCTTCTGAAATGTTTTCTTCCGACATAAATAATGTAGCGTTAGACTAAATAGTCCAGTTGCTTCTTTGTGCTAAACAGCTCTGATCTGAAAACTGATCCTTCTCACTTGTGGTCTTATATATATATATAACAACTTCCTGTGATGAGCAGCTCCCTAATTTGATCTTCCATTTATTGTCGCTTAACCAGTTCATATTTCATAACAAGTTTTCATGCTTAAACTGATACAGCCTCATTAAAAGCTTTGAAAAAAGAACTGCAGTGAACGTATATTCAGTGGTTTATTGTGTGATCTATTTTTAGAATTTGAGAGACGGTATTTTATTCACGTTGTGTTACAGGAAAAGTACTGTAGCAGCTGGTTTGCCTGCTACTGAGGGAAGGCTCGCTGATATGGAAATTCTCTTGAATTCTTTGGCATGAATAGGCACCACAGCAGTAACTTAAGAGCTACTTTAATTGTTACGGCTTCAGAACATATCAGTGTCAGGACCTGACATGAACTTACTGTCTGTGGAAAAGCAACAGAATGTTCCACAGTGCCCTGTAAGAGCACTTTGGCATACCGGTAACCTACTTCTGTTTTTGTCATTCCCTCTTGCTGTGAGTTATTGATCCCCAGGTGAAAATGGGTGAGGAAAGGTCATCATATTGTGTAATTGGGAGTCAGGATGCAAAACAACTTTATTTATACAGAAGCGTTTTGCAGCTTTTCAAGTACGGCATCTGAATGTTCTAGTGCTTTGTAAACCCTTTTTGACTTAATTTCCTCTATTTTCCTGTTTTTTCAGAGTATGTACCTTTGTGCAGATCAGCAAATCTTCAATAGATGCTTTGAAAAGCCTGGATTTTCTTTGGATGGGTTTATATTGTAGCTCCATTGCTGTTCCTTACAATCTAAAGAAAGCCTGCATTCATAAGGCTTACTGCATCTGTGAAGGATGAAGAACAAGTGGAATGATGAACTCCGGTGGCCATGAATAGTTGGATTGTCCCAGACACTTGTTCAGTTGGCAGTATATTGTGATGTATTTGGGCTGGCAAAAACGTTAGCTTTGGGGAACATACTGGTTTTATTAAAAGCATAAAAGAGTACTCAGAGGGAATATATTCTAAGACAGCATTTGACGTACTAGTGTATCCTTCTCTCAAGTGTGATTTGTTTATTTCTCAGAAAAAGCTTGTAACTTCAGATTTTAGTTCTACTTTCCATTGTTAGCTGTGCTTGCCTTATCAGACAAGCCTTACCAAAAATCTGCTTGCAGTTTTGAGTGGGATGCTGCATTTTGTTATAACAGGAACAGTGAAGAAGGAAAACCTTATCATCTGAGTTAGCACTTGAATTGATTCTGGAGCCTAAAACATTCTCTGTGTTCGCAGATAGAATTAATACTGTGAGCAAGAGTTCCATACTTCAGGTATCCGCTTCGCTGATTCTGTCATGGTGGCTGGCAGTAAATGAAGGTTTCTACATGGTGTTCTGATAGAGCATTGCAGTGGTCCTGTCCTCAGTGTTATTATTCTCTTCTAAGTACTGTGGTGATGAGGAGTAATTGGTCTCTAGGAAGCTGCTATACTGTTGTGTAGCATGCAGTGATTCTTCAGTTGCTCCTTTACCAGAGCAACTAAATAGAATCTCATGTAAACAGCTTGGTCTTTGTATAGCAATCTAGTTTAACTACTACCCATACTTTAAACATTAGGGGTCTAGTACAATGTCACTTAAAGAATTACAATGAACTTTTCTGCAAAGCATTTTGTGAAGTGTTGGTAACTATTGTGTCAGGCACTGACTGCAGATCAGAGTAAACTTGTATTCGTGACTGGGGTTTTCAATTGTGTTTTTGCTAGTTGATTTAGGAAATACACAGAAAAAACATAGCACTCACGCTAATACCAATTATTTATTGCACATGAACTTTATATTATGATCTGAAGAATATTTGGGTTTTGGTTTTGGTCTTTTGAATTTTCGCTATGGAATCGGGCACTCAGATGTTCTTGTTGAGTCAACAGGCAAACCTGGAGCCTTCAGATGCTCACACCTACTGAAGTGGAACATGTTAGTGAGGTTTTATGAAGACTTCTGTAGTTAGGTCTAGACATATACCCTTTCACTAATGGTATTTTGCCAATGACAGTTTATTACTAATTACAAGTCTTGTATAAAGAGTTTTTTGAAGAGCAAACTAAGAGCTTGTAAATAGTAACTAATTGAGATACTTGCAGGGAGGAAGTTAGAAGGGGAAGAGTAACTAATGGGGATACTGACAGGGAGAAAGTTATAGAGGGAAGAGATTTTTTTTCCTTGATGGGGACACAGTACTGTATAATACATCTACATGTGTATTTTTAATATTGCTGTCATTCAGATTTTCAGTGAAATCACCTTGCACAGCAATGTGCTTTTCTGCAGGTCTCTGCGAATGCATGCATGTTCCCTGATTTGGCAGTTTATGTGACTGCTTTTCCTGACATCAGGCTATCTATCATTATTGCTGATAAAAGCTGCTACCGGACTATTTGTGCTTCTGTAGACATCAGTTGCTCAGCTGTTATCTGTTGGGCTTGATTTGCATTGCTGTATTCACATCAGATAACTTTTTTTTTTTGCATTCCTTTTTGATAATTTTGGTAGGTCATAGAATCATAGAATATCCTGAGTTGGATGGGAACCAAAGAATCATTGACTCCAACTTGTGTTCAATGAATCACAGCAAAGGAGCTTGCCTATATTGTACATTAATGCAAACTGGCTTCCGCACTACTTCTGGAACTGAAAATCAAACTATGATGTCCAGTATTCCTATACTCTGGTCATGTGGACTCCTGGGATTTTTCATCAGGTCTTTTGGAAACTGCAAAAGCAATGACTGTCAGATTCAAAAAACGTACTGGACCAGCCTGTGCTCTGCATGTGTCAGTTCTAAGGATGTCATCTGCCTGTTAGCATGCCTAGCCTACATGTCATCTGCTAACTGTGCTAGTGAGGTTGTGTTTTACCTTGGGTTTGTTGATTTGAGAAGTCTATCTTTTGACATGATAGTCTCTTCTTAGCTTCAGGAAAAGAGCTTGTGAGTGGTATGTAGAGGTCTCATGTCACACATCACTACTGAAGTTTTCCTCATTCCTTTTCCTGTTCTTTGGAGATCTGATTCCCAGTCACTGGAGAGTCACTGAAATTTGTTAAATCCTGTGATGTGTTTGCAGGACAGTGCTATTACTCCATCTTGCAGGTAAGAAACTGGGGCAAAGAACAAGAACAAAAACATTCACTGAGCCTTTTTCAGTTGTCCTCTTATAATGCTTGTGATGGGAATTTTGTTCTCAGTGTGATCTCAAATATATCGTTTAAGCTTGGAAAGCCCAGTATTCTTGCAAACCATAGATATAAATACTTCAATTCAAGAATGCAAAGTCACAGCCTTTGTGAAAAGTCCCTTGTGGTTGTTAGCACCACCCAGGAGCTCTTAGACACAAGCCTTGAATCCAGATCTGCAGACAGCATGGTTTTACTATAATACTATTGGAAAATATTGCCAAAGGTGATATCTTTTCCAAATTTTACCAAACAGAATGTGGGCTTAGTGCATAGCAGCCTCCTTTGAATTGTAACTTGTCTGATCTTAGAGTAAATCCCAACAGATAGTTTGAGGCTGAGCATTGTCTTTATGGTGTGTGACTCGGTGCAATATTCTTCTGTTCTTTTCTGGGAGCAGAGGAGGTTTTCCAAAGCAAATTGAAATGAAGGTTGCTGCACTGTACATGCAGAGTGGGAAGCTCTAAGCGCCCTGCAGAAAAGTGTGCTGTTGGAGTTGAGATAAAATAACAACTGTTACCAAGGAGGGAAGGCACAAGTAAAGGAGTGCTGCTCCAAGCAGAACTGGCTGCAGCTTCTTTGCACTTTGCTGTTGATAACTGTTCTTGTCTCAGCTCTGCTAGCTCATCATAGGCCAGTCTTTTTCCTTCCTCCTTGAGTTGTAATTCTGCCATCTCTTCGCCGTGATCTATAGGTATGAGGAGCCTCATGAGCTTCTGTGCTGAAGTTTTGATCAAGGTGGATGTGGCAGCTAAGTAGATGTTCATAGTAGATGTTAATCTTCTCAATTTTAACCATTGGCAGAACTGTGGTGTGGGCCTCTTTGGAGAGGCAGGTAAGCTAGCTCAGAGTTTTTCTAGTATAATAAGTGATCTCTTAACAATTGCAACACAATGTTTCTACAGGATACTTAGTTTAAATCATAGACATTAATAGGGATATGACTTAAACCTAGCAAAATAACTCATACAAATTTTGTTTGACAGAAATTGCCTTGCTTTTATAAAATGTTTAATTAGAAATTGGAAGTGTGGATTGTCATTTTTCCAACATAAATATTTTCTGCTCTTGGTTTACAAAAAATCCAGAGTGACACTTTCATACAAGTGTACCTTTCACAAAATCTGCAGCAACATAAGGTGAGGATATCTCAGAGACCTGATCACTCAGTCCGTCAGCATTGGATTGCAAAGTCTTAAATCTTGTTGGCATCTCTGCAATTTGTCTGGCCCTAATATTTAATAAACCTGATACACAAGAATCTCGGGGATGAAATTGTCCACTTGGTGCTGAATGCCTCCCCGGGACTTGGATTTTTATAGTGATCTGGTCCCTGAATGCACAGAAGATGCATATGAGGTGCAATCCACATCTATCAGTGAAATGGCAACAGTTGTATAGATATAGGTCTACTGGCACTTTGGAAAAGAGCTGCTGAGGCCACTCCATGAAGACTTAACTTTTTTTTTTTTCCTGCTGGAAGGTGTGGGGAATCCCACTGAAATACGGGGTTTGAATAAACTGGTTTAGGCAACATTTGTGAAAATCAGATTACTTTTACTTCCAAACCTGAAGTGATTTTAGCTCTTGTTTCATCTTTGGATACACAGGAGACACTTTTCAGGATTGCTGGATTGTCCACTGGGACTTATTTATGGTAGTGGAAGGCTTTTTTGGAGGCCTGAGTTTGGCTTTGATTATTTCTGTTTGTTTTAGTTATGCGTGGAAGCTGCAAATGGTTTGTAAGGTCATCTTATTTTTTTCCTAATATATCCCTGGAATTTAACTTGGCCTTGAACTTCAGTTTGACACTTAAGTCAGTGCTTACATTTCAGTGTGGTGATTTATTTTTGTTTGTAGTTGATTACTACTTTTTCCCCACCCATCTTGATGAACAACATGAAAGATGAGTATGTGGGAGCTCTTACAAACTGTTAATGGCTTTTAAAAGGCAAATCATTAAATAAGAAATCTTTTTAAGTACATTAGAGACTTCAATGTCTGCAGAATATGAACTTACGTTTGTCGCACTTCAAGCTTTTTTCAAATGTGAATTGTGCAAGGGAATCCAGTGTCAGCCTATGGAGTGTAACTCTACTCTGTGGCATGTTGAAACACGGCACGTACTTCTAGGAGGTAGGAAGTAACCTGTTGGGCTGAAAATGCTCCATCACTCATGGGTTGGAAAGCTCCAAGAGGGTGGTTAAGGCAGAAATTACATTCTGTTTTAGGGTTTGGAGTAGGAATGAGAGGAACAGTCAAGTCAAGGGTTTAACTGTTTTCTTTCATTAGCTGGTAAGCCTGAGCTCTTGGGAAGAGATGAGAGAACTTTTCTATTCACTTAGGCAAAAGCCATTCATTTGACCTGGATGAGGGGATTGAGAGCACCCTCAGTAAGTTTGCAGACAACACCAAGCTGGCAGGAAATGTCAATCTGGCGGGGGGTATGAAAGCCCTACAGAGGGATCTGGACAGGCTGAGTCGCTGGGCTGAAGCCAATGGGATGAGGTTCAACAAGACCAAGTGCCGGGTCCTGCACTTTGGCCGCAACAACCCCAGGCAACGCTACAGGCTTGAGGCAGAGTGGCTGGAAGACTGTGCAGAGGAAACAGACCTGGGAGTGTTGGTCGATGCTCGGCTGAACATGAGCCAGCAGTGTGCCCAGGTGGCCAAGAAGGCCAGTGGCATGCTGGCTTGTATCAGAAACAGTGTTGCCAGCAGGAGCAGAGAGGTGATCATCCAGGAGAGACCTTACCGCTCTCTACAATGACCTGAAAGGAGGTTGTGGTGAAGTGGGGGTCAGCCTCTTCTTCTGCATAACTAGTGGTAGGACTAGAGGGAGTGACCTAAAGTTGTGCCAGGGGAGGTTCAGGTTGGATATTAGGAACAATTTATTCTCAGAAAGAATGGCCAGGTCCTGAAACAGGCTACCCAGGGAGGTGGTTATGTTACCATCCCTGGAGGCGTTCAAGAACTGTTTAGATATTGGACTAAGGGACGTGGTTTAGGGGAAATATAGGTTGTAGGTAGATGGTTGGACTGGATGATCATGGAGGTCTCTTCCAACCTTGGTGATTCTATGATTTGTCCCTCTGGCTTCCCTGGATGTCAAGATTTTCAGGATGGTTGTACCAAAACCAAGGTTGGTGGAGGCAAAATAAAAGCTTACAGTGAGTTGCCCTAGGTAAACTATCTCCAGTGAAGCAAATTTGCAGTCTTGTTACCAGTGTGGCTTGTGTGTTGTGAGGCTATTAATTAGTGCATACACACTGCTGTTAACATACAAATTCATATGGTAAGCAATCTTGCTGTAAGTACTTCTTTAAAGTAAATTTTCAAGGGGTGTTTTTCTGCATGTTTGGATAATCGTGTCTCCTAACCACACAGTCTAAAAACAAAACAAAGACCAGCATGTGAGTTTTAAAAACAGGAAGCTTTTGTAAAGACTTGCATGTGCTCTGAGGGCAGCTCTCTTTATGAGCAATAATGACAGATTTGGATTATTTCAGCAAGGTAGTGTAACCGGTTATCTATGTAAACCAATTTTTGGGGGCTTTTTCTGTTACTTAAAACTATTTATCTGATATCAGAGTCCACACTGCTATTAAATGAGGTACTGTTTTTGTGGTTTGAGAAGGCAGCTATAGGCTAGACAAAATGCATTAAATGGTATCGCATGTTGTTGTGACTGGCACTTGTACTATTCTGTCAAGCATTTTTAATCTAAGTAAAAGAGTATATTTGGAGAAGTGAAAGCGATGTGAAGCCAGAATTAGCCAATTTGGTATTTTCTTTAAACTTGAATGGAAAATTTAAAAGAAAAGTAGCACGGTTGGTTAATTAAAATAGACTCATGCATGCAAAAATGGTCAAGGACAGATTTGTGTGGTGAGCAACAGTGCTTGGTTTCTTGGCCTGGTTATCCTCCATGCTACTTTACACATGGTGCTAATGAGTCCCTTGTCCTTTACTTTTGCAGAGGTTGGGAGTTGTTCAGGTTTCTGATGGCAAACGTGTAAGTTGCTAGGTGTATATACATATATACACCTATAATATATACACCTATACATACAGTGTGCAGTTAATACTTTTTAAAAAAATCACACTGCCTTTGGCAATTTTATAACCAAGCTTGTCATAGGTAGTTAACCCCTTGTGATGGTATTGATGAAAAGCATGTAATGAGAAGAAAGATAAGGAAGTTTGGAGCATATTTTGATGACAATGGAATGCCAAAAGGCAGCGTAAATGGCTATATACAGATAAAATGGTTAAGATAAATGCAGACTCTTGAGATGTACTGTGGTTCTGCTCATTTGAGTGAGATTAGCCTTTGGAGGAATGTTTTATTCCTTCCCTTTTTTTTGGTTGTAATGCCAAGGGGTCTCACAGCAGGCGCTTGTAGTGTTGGTAGATGCCCTCGATGTCAGTGGGTCAAATTTTTCAACACACAGCGGGGATTGGCTGCTATTCAGCTGAAATTAATCTGATCTTACTAGATCTCAGCTGGAACTTTCTGGACTAGGAGGGGATGTTACCTGATAGGTTCCCAGCCATCTTTTCCTCACTGGTGAGATGTGCCAGGGTTTGAGTTGAGGCAGGATGCGGGTGAGACAAAGCAGATACTGCTTGGGCCTCAGGTCTCTAGTGAGGAGGCGGTGAGTGGTAACTGTAAGAGTAAACTTGGTTAGAGAAAAACAATGCCTGTACCAGGTGTGGAGGGAAGGCTGCTGCAGAGGCTGGGAGCTGTTCCTGTGGCCCCTCAGGGCAGTGCTGCTTGTGAGCAGGATGGGGTTCAGCCTGGTGTGGCTGGCAGCAGTTTGAAGTGTGATCTTCCCCTGTAGCTCATGGGAATTGGTCGAAGATGACAGAAGTGCCATAAAACTGCTCATGCTCTACTGGCTTCATCAGAAGTCATTTGCCTGGCTTTTCTGCAGTTGCTGCTGAAACAGCTGCTTAGAGTTGCTGCTATAGCTGAAGGCAGGAAAAGCAATCTCAATTAAGGAATAGCTGGTTTCTTTGATCCTCTGTTCAGCTGTTTGTAAGGACTTAGAAGAGTATTTCCTTTTTTTTTTTTTTTTTTTTACTTTGGATTCCTAGTATGTGGAGCATAATGGATGTCAGAGTAGGTTTGTGGGAAGGCCATGGCCACACAATGCTTGTACACAGGGCAGTTACCCAGAAAGATGCCACAGAGGGAATGCACAACTCCCAGCTCTGCTCTAGGAGACCACTGTATGGAGAAAGCTGCTCCATGAGATGAAATAGATCTTGTGTTGAGATTGTGGGTGGTTAGGGGATGTTATAACGAGACTTTTGTTATGTGGGACTGAGGGACATGGTTAATGGGCATAGTGGTGATGGGCTGATGATTGGACTAGATGATTTTAAAGGTCTTTTCTGACCTTAATGATTCTGTGACCACAGGAAGCCATGGGATTGTTGCTTCACGCCTATTCTGCTGGCTGGGTGTGTTTCCCAGGAAGCCACAAACATCAGTCTCGCTTACAAGCATCCGTTCACCTTCTACTCATGGCTTCACAGCTAGGCCTTGCCTCAGCAGATGGGATTTCCTTGAAAATTCAGTCCACTTGCAGACTTTCTGTTCTGTGGATAGGAGGTTATTTTGTTAATAGATGGATGTGGCTTGTAGTAAAAAGGCTTTAGGGGGTAAAAAGAAGTGCTGGGAAGCTCTCCTTGAAACAGCTGAACACCTTTTTTTTTTTTTTTTTTTTTTTTTTTGACTCTGAAGAGTTTGTGGCCTCCTGTTTGAGGTATGCCAAGCATTTCTAGTATATATACACAAATTGAGAAAAAAGCAGTAACAAAATATGATTGAATAGGCAGTTTTCTGTTAGATACCGTGGAGCTGTTCATGTTGTTTTTGTTCAAGGTGCCTGCCAGTCTGGTTTCAAATATGCCTACAGGAAAAAATCTCAGTGTTTGAGTTTTCCCTCATCTCATTCAGAAGGCTCGTTTGAAAGATGCTTCAACCCTGCTCCTGCAGAACGTCAATGGGACCACTGGTAACTGGTGCTCTGTAATGAACCCACTTCTTTATGACTCAGGAAAGAGAATTGCAGGGTGGTTGAAGTCAGTGTTTTCATGGTTGCCCATTGCTGCTCACACTCATAGGAATGTGTGTGGCTTTAGTATGTGTATGACTTTCACTGCTTTGGGCTTTTTAGCTAAGAAGGAATACTTATTATTTGTACTTTCAGAAATATCTTTTAAAATATTGTATATAAAATAACTGAGAGCAAATACTTTATTAGACGTTACTGCACAGCCATTGTTTCAGGTAAGTGAACTTGAAAGCACACAAACAGGGAGAGCTTAGTTGCAGGCTCTTATCTTACTGATAATCTCTAATGAATACTTCTGCTGTCTGTAACTGACAAATACTTTACTGATGCAGTATCTTATTTCTTTGCTGAGTGTGTCTCTTTAAATTGTCCTCTGTGGCTCATCCTGTGACTCCACTGAGTCACTGCTGAAGTCGGGAATTGTCAGGAGCCTTGACTCAGTCCCATGCTGGGACCAGAGGCTGCATGATCTTACCACAGGGCAGCAATTTATTCCAGGACCAAGCTTCAGTGTAGGCTATTGTATATATGGGTTTTGTTCAGCTTTGTTTTATGAATGTTAGATTCCAGAGGTGGAGGGGATGGAGGAGCAACACATTTTCCTCCTGGTCATCTATTTGCTGCATACATAGGATCACATTTCTGTGGTTACCATCTTGCTAATAGTGCCTACTCATCCCTCCCAGTTAACTGGAACACATGATTTTTTCTGCAGTTATAACTGTCCTGTGTAGATATTGAACTGTGAAATACAGTAATTTCAGATCACTGACTGCTGAAATTCCAACACAGTCTTCTGATAGTTACATTTTTAATGACCTTTATTTTTGCAATCTTAAATTTTTTTCTTTATTCAGTGGTGAAAATGGGATTAAAATATATCTGCCTTCTTTTGTCAACATTCTTTTCACCATGTTGCTATATGAGTATGAAGATCGTACTAACATGACATGACCTGAAAAATAAAAATCCTAGAAAAGTAAGAATAAAAAAAATCTGAACAACCAGACATAACAGTTCGTCAGATGATAGTTTTGGCCACCAGACACTCCTGTGGCCTTTCTGGAAAGCAAGGTTTTAAAGAAGGCATTAGTGTGCATGTTGCATGTGTCTGGCAGCATCAAGTCAACAAGTTAATTTGATATTTGGGTACTGTGTAGTGTCTCAGTAACTTTTCTTGAGTAATCCTTTTATTTATTTAAATTCAGAGCTATCCCTGCTTTGGCTTATTAGAAAAATGTCCTTAATAGTGCGCTACTTGATGTCCTAGAAGGAAGAATTAGTGCAGAGCAACATTAATCCATTAACGTTGTTTACTGTCTTTTAATGTCCTTATCTAAATCCTAAAGCAACGACAAAGCATGACCTTGAGTCTGTTGTTCAAGCTATCAGATTCTGGATATCCCCAAAGTTTTATTTGGGTTTCAAGACCTGGTATCATGTGCCTCCATTCCCTGTTGAAAAACGCTCTTCTACTGCAATTCAGTGAGGACTCAGAAACAATGCTTGAATTATTTTCTTTGTAAGAAGTGTTGAAACTTCCTGATAAATCATTGTGAAATTTGAAGTGTGGTTTGTTGAGTTTGGAGGTACTTCAGGTTATTTGAAATAACTGTGGCATCTCAATGCACACAAACCACCATCCTCTATTAAAATACACTGTGTGATAAATACTGTCTATTCCTGGTTTTCTGCTTTTAAGTTATTTGAGCAGAGCTTTCTTCCATCCTTCTTGCCAGGTTTTCCTCCATCTTTGTCCACAGCTGGTAAAAAGTTCAGTTTGGGAGAATGGAGGAAGAATCATAGAACCATTAAGGCTGGAAAAGACCACTAAAATCACCTAGTCCAGCCATCAACCCATCACTATCATGTCCACTAAACTATGTCCCTCAGTGCCACATCTACATGTTTCTTGAACACCTCCCAGGATGGTGACTCCACCACCTCCCTGTGCAGGCTGTTCCCATACATCACCGCTCTTTCTGAGAAGAAGTTGTTCCTAACATTCAAGCTGGTGCTCCCCTCACACAATTTAAAGCCATTACCTCTTGTTCTGGGAAAAGAGGGCAACCCCCACCTCACCTCAACCTCCTTTTCAGGTAATTGTAGAGAGCGGTAAGATCTCCCCTGAGCCTCCTCTTCTCCAGACTTCCAGAATCCCAGTTCCCTCCACCATTCTCCATAAGACTTGTGCTCTAGACCCTTCACAGCTCCACTGCCCTTCTCTGGACATGCTCCAGGGCCTTTATGTCTTTCTTGTAGTGAGGGACCCAAATCTGGACTTCACACGTGAATAAATCGTTTTTACATATTTGCCTTAACCCTCAAGTATTTCCTCCTCCATCACCTGAGACCACCAGAAAGCCAGTGCCGGAGTTCCCAAAATATACTGCCCTACCTGCCTGGGTGCGCTGCGAAGGGGAGGCAGACTGCATGCCAAAGTGGAACTGGGCCTTCTACTGGTGGTGTTATGCAGTTACATGATAGCTTGATGTAGTGTTGATGTCAAAATGTACTGCTGCTTTTTTTTTTTTTTTAAACTGCTGCTCTTAGCACGTACTTTCTCTTTGCAGCATCAAGTACTTGTCTGAGGGGTGTAAGTGTCTGTAGGAAAGAGTGTGAATCGCAGAACAATCTAGGTTGGAAGGCCTCTGGCAGTGGTCTTATCCAACCTTCTGGTCAAAGCAACCCCTGCAGACTGCGTTGCGCAGGGCCATGTTCGTGTGAGCTTTGCTACATGTGGGGATAGAGATAATGGAGCCTTTGTGGGCAGCCTATCCTGGTGCTAATCCACTTTGCTGATTTGTATATTTTTAAAATCTTATTCTTCCTCCCGTGTGTTGCAATGCATTTGTTGCTTTTGGTCCTAGTCACTGTGCATTTTCAGAAGTCTCTCTCTTCTCTGTTTTCCCAGTGGGTAGCTGTAAACAGCAATAAGATCTCCACAGAGTCTCCTTCAGGCAGAAATGCAGTTATAACAATTTGTACTTGATGTGGATAGAGCCCCAGTAGTCTATGCCTAGGCCTTTTATAGGACGAAAGAAACAGTATCTAAGCAGATTTTTAGTTCACCCATTGATCCAGTTCACTGATTCACAGTTTGAATTCACTGATTGAGTTGTGTGTCATGGAGCGCAGATGCCTCCAGTTCTGAAATTTGCCGTCTGTTGAAGCTTCCTGAACTTGGCTGGAGAACCATTCAACACTCAACTCCGGCCTGGGTTGTGCATGCCTGTCTGAACTGAAGGAGAAGAGAAGGCTCTGGGGAGACCTGATAGCGGCCTTTTAAAATGAGGGCTGTGAGAAAGAAGGGGGCAGATTCTTTGTCTGTCATGATAGGACAAGGGGTAATGGTTTCAAACTAAGAGGGGAGATTTAGATTGGATGTAACAAAGAAGTTCTTACAATCGGAAAGTTGAGGCACTGGAGCATGTTGTCCAGAGATGTGGTGGATGTCCCGTCCCTGGGGATGTTCAAGATCAGCCTGGATAGGGCACTGAGCAACCCGATGTAGCTGTAGGTATCCCTACTCGTTGCAGGGGAGTTGTACTTAGATGACCTTTAAGGGTCTCTTCCAACTCAAACAATTCTATGATTCCAACTCTTAGTCTCACATCAGTGATTTCCATGCTCAAAAGAAAAGGAAGGTAAATATGCTATTTAAAATGATGTTTTCTTGGATTGATTTTGACTATTTCTGAAATCTAATGGTCTTACTATCACTAGTGATTCTTTTTAAAAAGGAAAATGATGGTCCCAGCTTTTTAATTTGTAATTTCCAATAAGACGTTCTCTATGTACCAGCTGCACGTTCAGCATTATACAGGCAATGTAGTGGCATAAATGCTTTCTCTGTTAGAAGTGAAAATGCCAGTCACATGTTGAAGGCAAGGCATTAAGTATTAATTTTAGAGATTAGTGGTCTTGAGAATCCTTATGGGCAGTGATGCAAACTTGCCCTTACAACAGCTACCACAAACAACCTAAAGCTTTTCTAAAATTTTGCAGTATTTATAGCTCACCTGCAGCTCTTTTTCTCTTGTGACAGTCCTGCAGTAAAACACAGTGCTGGTTTAGTGGCCCTTGAGATTTCCTTACTGAAGAGCTAAAACGTTCTCAAGCATTCAAATATTTGCTCTATTGATCCAAGTTCTTCATTAACTCTTCATCAGTGATACCGTGTGGGATGAAGGTAGCATGGGGATGGCGTACTGATTCTTCTGTATTTATTCCTAGCTTCCACCCCCCCTTTCACCTCTAAATAAGCAGTGGTGCTGTACCAAATTTTTGCTTGTGATATCATCCTAGAAATTGCTGCTAAAGTAAGTGTAGAGTGCTTCACTAGGTTTGCCCACTAAGCAGTTCCAAATCTTATTCTCTTCTGTTCTTTTTTCTGCAGCTGTGACTCTAATGTTCCAGAAATGCTTGAAGTCAAATATCTAGAGAGACTCTATAAAGGATGAACTTGCCCTCTGTATAACACATGATGACAGGCAGCTTAGGAGGGCATTTTTTCTGAAGCTGTAAATCAGGCTGTTCAGTCTGCTTAAAAAGCACTCTAGTTCTTAGGTCTTTAGTTGTTTGGGGCCTTGGGGGGATGAGTAAGTATATAAGCTTTCTTAATGTTGTTTCATCAGATGAAAAAAGTCTGTAGAAGTGATCTAACAAGTCCAGGAACTTTTTAGTGTGTAGAAGAGAGGATGCTCATTGGAACCATAAATGCTTCCCTGCAGTTTTCCATAAAGACTTTGAGCTTGTTTAGAAAAGTGTTAATGACTTGAGGCTCTCTGCAGCTCGCTTCTGTCAAGTGTGCCTAGCTGGCACGCTTCGCTTGAATGCTCAGAACCTGCTCTTTATGGACTGTGTGATAACTATAGCAGCATGCCTGTGCCTTTGTAAGATTAGGGATCTGTTCCACTCTTGTGTCTCATCTTCTGAGCAACCAGTTACCTAACTATTTTTTCTCTGATGATGCTTGCCGTGGGTTTTGTGTGGCCAGCTTGGATCCCATGTGTTTTCATATCTCTTTCCTTTCAGGACTGAGCCCTGTGCAGTTCTAGGCAGGACTGAGCCCTGGCAGCACCTTTCCTTGACCAGCGGCCACCGCTTCTGATGACCTCCTACCTTGATTTTGGCCACCCTGAGGAAAGCAGTAGCTGCAGACTTTGGTCTCAGCTGCATCCTGCTGTTGTTTTTTCCTGCAGTTGCTGTGGGAGGAGTTGCAAGACAGCAGCCTGACAGCAGGGATCGGATGTTCCTAAACTGTGTGGTGCTTGATGTGAAGGATGTCCAGTTCGGTATTTAATCAGCAGGAAGGGTACAAAACAGGATATTTCCAAGAAGCTGTTGTAGTCAGGCCATGGAATACTGATGGTTAAAGTATGCTTAGCTTCAAACATTGAATATGAGTTATGGGTATAATTGTCATGTATTTGAATCCAGACTTAAAATAACGGCTGTATTTTATTACAGTGGAGAAAACATGAGTGAATTATGGCCAGTTCTATAATACAATCACATCCTGCTCTGTAGTGCATCCTCCTATACAATGGCAACAAGGGTTTCCCATCTGCTTTAGCATTGAATTCATTGAATGATGCTCTCCGAAGTTAAGAGGCTGCTAAGTCTATCCTCCTCAATATTCTCAGCTTAGTAGCAGTGTAGAGCTAGTTTTGTGCCTCTGCTATATATGAGCTAATCTGTGGGGTTTTCTTTGTTGCTTCTGATTTACTGTAGGGCTTTGGCTGATTCTGGTTAGCTGAATTTTTAAGACTGAACATCTTCCTGATGTATTCTGTGAGCCTAGCCCTCTCTAGGGAGGAGGGGACTGAAAACAACAGTAAGTTTTGGCAGTCTGACTAGTTGGGTTTGTGGAAAATGTCTGTAGCCGTAATTGGCAGTTCAAATGGCTTGAAGTTGACTGGTTATAACCTGTCATTTTGTGCATAGCTTCATTTTTATTGCATCGGTTAAGCGTAGCTGTAAAATACTCTGAGGTCATTAGGACTGTATTTAAATTGTCAGCATTTTGAAATGTCAGTAAGTAGTCTTGTCTTGCTGAAGAGTTTACTTCCCCGTGTTCTCTTTAAGTACATACTTTTCTAAATAAATAGTCTACTTTCTAAATAAAATACATCTTAATCTTCCCATTACTTTTTAATGATCTTGTTGCCGTTATGCTCTCTTGATTGCAGAGAAAAGGGACCAGAGGGTAACCACCCACTCAAGTGTCACAGCTATTGTGTTGTACCTCCTTTTATTTCAAGACTGTTTTTCTACTCTGAACCTGAAGAGAATGAGGAGTTGGTCTTCTTTGTTTTGTGTTTTTTTTTTCATTACAGTTCAATTACTCTTTAGTATATGCCATAAAGATACGTTTTTTGTGATGTGTGGTTTCTTTCTTGTTATACCTCATTTATTCTCCTGTTAATACCTGTCAACTTTATTTACCATCTGGGGAGAGAGATCTGTGGATGCAGAGCAAAACCAGCATTAACTACGGGCCTGGCAACAGAAGGATCATTTCTTTATTGACGAACACCCATCATCACCTTGCAGCTGTCTGCAGCAAGGATTAAATCACAGAAGGCAACAGAGAAGACTTGAAGGGGATATCAGTTTGTGTACTGCCCAGACCAAAACCACTCTGACTGTTCTTATCCATTCCTGCTGTAGAGCTGGAGTGTTGTTTTTCACAGTACGTTGTAAAAGGAAGCGTGCTCAATTAAAACCTTATATTTCTTCAATATTTTTTTTGGATTCCTGGCACGGTCCCTCCATTTGATTGCATTTATTTATTTATTTATTTGCTCATGCTAATGATGCTCCTTTTACTGGTAGTGTTTTCTGGTTGGATTTTCTTTAGGCTGCCTGAGTAATTATTTTATATTCCTGAATTGCACGTCTCATGCCTCTTGTCATTGCTCATTTTTTACCTTGCTTTATTTCTGTTCAGTGAAAGACATGTAGCTGACTTCTTTGTGCACGTCATATGAACTTTAGTTGCAGAATTTGCAAGTACACAAGAGATTGTGCAACTGCCATTGTTGGCTTGCTTAGAATTGCCAGGCATGAAGCTGCATTATTGTTGCAGCTGTATTATGGCGTTTTACAACTGATAGTTTCAGTTAAATATAGTTTCAGTATTCAGTATGGCGTATTTTCAGCAGTCATTATTTAGTTATATCTATTCAGTTCTGTTCTGAAGAGGGAGAAATCTGTCTGTTATATCCCAGTGCTCAGCCTGTAGCAAAATTCAGAGTTTACACATTGGAGGTGTGAATGAGGGTGAGGAAGGAAAGAGATGAATGTGAGTATTTTGTTTGTCACTTTGAGCAGATACCATATTTTACAAATTCATCAGTAGTGTTAATGTGCTTGCTTGGGGCTTCTCTTCCTCTGCAGGAAACTGATAGTAGCCATTCACTGCAAAATACATGTAAGCTTCTTGTGTTACACCTTAGTTGATATTCAAAGCTCAGAAGCTCAGTACAGGAGTGTCAAATCAGCTTCATGGATTTTTAATCCTCTTCTTCCAGGACTGATTGTTGGGGTAATCTTGAGATACGGCACTCCCTCTTCCAGCGGCCGTGATAAACCCCTCAGCTGCTCACAGGAGGACCGGCCATTCACAACCCTGCTGGTCAACGTCAGTGGGAAGTTCTTTGAATATACACTCAAAGGGGAAATAAGCCCTGGGAAGATCCACAATGTGGAGCAAAATGACATGTTGCGAAAGGTGAGGATAGGCCATTTCTTGTGAATGTGTGCTGTTTGGCTGTGTGCTTCTCCTTCTTGATGCTCTTAAATCTACAATTCCCTTGAGTGGTAGTATCAAATGTCTGTGTTTTTGGTGGTAACAGCACCTCAATGCTTAATTGAAAAGCATCTTTTGTACTGTGTCGCTGCTAGCAAAACTGTGTTCTGTTGCCACTGTGCAGTACTTTCCCAAAGCCTTTGATTACTGCTGAAGACTTAGTGTACACTTCTAACATCAGTAAAATTCGTGAAAAGCAGCTGAGCAAATAAAGCCTGACGCTGCCCTCTATAATATAAAGTATAGAAGGAAGTGAATGGTCATTGTTTCCTGGTGTTATTTCCTCGGGATTTTTAATCTGTTTATTTTCAGGAAATAGTTGCTGCTTGCATCCTGTAATCCACCAAATGAAACAATCTGGTATTAGAAATGAAACTCATCTATCAACTGTTGCTCAGATCTGCTATTTCCTTTCTTATTTTATTCAATGGCAGGAATTAAACCTCTTTACTGTGTAGCAAAGCTAGACTTTGAAGTACAGAATGGATACTTCAGGACTGTGACCTAAAAATATTTTCAGTAACTATAAAGAGGATGACTCTGACTACGAAAGTGGCTGTTGATATGTACCTGTCTGCTACAGACACCTGAAGTTAGCTGACATGAGCCCCATTCTGGGAGTGCACACTTTCATGTTAGTCTTCTAGCTTGTGTTTGGACACTAGGTGAGGAGAGGTTAGTCTCCTGTGTGTGCAGCTCTTGTCTGAATTATAAATGATGGGTTTTGTTCCTCTGTCTAGTATAGTCTTTCATGGATATCTGCAGCATCCTCTGAAACGCTTGGAAGTGATGGTGATCCCACTTCCTGAAAACCAGACTTGTACATGACTTGATTGGCTTGCAATAACAGTGCACTGGCTAGACTCACACAAAAATAAAAAGATTAAATGACTAAATATAATTTCATCTACAAATACGCAAATGTTGTGTACAACAGTGAGATAGCTTTTCCAGCATCAATTCCATTAGAATTAATTTTACTTCAGAAAAAGGACTATGTTTGGGTCTGTTGCAAGACTGTCATTGGTGATGAAGGCAAAGGTTGTTTTCCTAGATGCTGTTCACTATGAGGAGCTGCAGCTTCCTGCTTCTGCATCTTTATAGGGCTGAACTGTAATTTGGAGGGTCAACTTTGCCAACTGATTGTTATTTCAACACTTACAAATAGTAGCTGTCAAAAATGAAAGAGGAAGAAGACATAAGAAAGTATGTGATTGTTTCTAATTTATTTCACGTTTTTTTTTTTTTTTTTAGGTTACATTTGACCCAGAAGTTTTTTTCAACATTCTGTTGCCTCCTATTATTTTTCATGCTGGTTATAGCCTGAAGAAGGTAAGCGTAATCATCTTCTCAGGAAAATTTCTTAATGGGAGACTGATCTGTTCAGGAGTGCAGTCTCCATTGCAATCATTTGTGTGTCTCAGTAACAAAAATCTTGACTTCCTCTGCATATGGTTCGGACATACTGTTTTTAGAGAAAATACTTTATATGTAAACGTGCGTGTGTATATGCACTCTATCAACGCATTAAGTTGTATTTAATCTTGCTAATTTGTTTTCCTTTGTGCAGTGCCAGAGATTGACATTAGTTGCATTTAAACTAAAAGATATGCCATTACGAATTGTTAAATGTCCAAAATGCAGTAAATTATATTGAGAAGTAGACCCGAGCTGAACCCCAGTTGCGATGTTCCAGGCTCTGGATAACGGAAGGGTCCAGATTGTTGTTTCACTAGAAGATGCCATAAATTACTCATGCGGTGCTTGTTTTTAGTTTTGAAGCTAACTCTTGCATCTATATATCCTATCTATATACATATTACAAAATTTTGTTGGACAGAATTTGTATTGAAGTATGAAGGATTTCCCTGGGATGCGGCAATTAGTGCAAGTGTAGTAATGCACTGTGTTTTTAACTTTTTTTTTTTTTAACTTCTTTAAACTTTTTTTTTTCCCTATACAGAGACACTTTTTCAGGAATTTGGGGTCAATTTTGGCCTATGCCTTTTTAGGAACAGCAGTCTCTTGTTTTATCATTGGGTAAGTGAAATTTGTGATATCTGTCCCTTGAGTTCATTGAGCCATTCAGATAGTTTTAATTTTGTGATCTGTTTGAATGTAGTTTCTGATTCTTCCAGTCAAAATTAAAGCATAACTTCTGCTGAGATCTGACTTCTAAACAATACTGACCCCGAAACAATATTGTCAAGATTAATTCACTTAACAAGTCCAGAGTGCTAAAGAGCAGTGTTCAGTTTTTGATCTTATGTTATAGTTCAAAATGAAACCTTTTTAGACTGCTGTTAGAATTAGAATTAGCTTTATTCTGAATTGTAAGCACTACTTGAAATAGAATCTTAGCTATCAAATTTCTGGAGATGTCGCTTCCATTTTGCACGTGCACGTTCTGTCTCTCTCCCTCTCTGATATGAATATATATATCACTTTATATGCACGTGCTCATTTGGTTTAAGATAGTCACATTACTTGCACACAATCACTTACACAGCTAATATTACTGTATTCTTGGTGCGTGGGTATTCTGAAATACAGAAATCCTGAGTTTGCATAGGTGACTTCAGTTTGCATGTCTCAGAATCTCACTACTGAGAAATACTTTAAAAGCTATTCTCAGTTCAAAGCTTTTTCTTTGTAGTGTGTTGAGAGAAGCAATACCGAGGGGAATTTTGAGCATGGAAATGTTCCCTGTGGTGGAAAAAGGAAGCAGCCTGTGGAGTTTGTGCTGGTTGTATGAACAGACTTCAAGCTGTGCTTACTTTATATATGCTGGATCATGTCTCACTCTTGACTCAGTTCCTAGAGAAGAGAGGAAACTTTATTTTGAGAGCTTAAACTGCAGCCCTGTCCCACAGAGCTCTAGCATAACAAAGCCCACCTGAAATACTGTTGCTTGTGGTTTTCCTTTGCTTGTTTGAAATATGCCAACTTGTTTGACTTGGATGTTTTATCCTCTCTCTTCAGGAATCTCATGTATGGGGTTGTGAAACTAATGAAGTTGGTGGGACAGCTCTCTGATAAATTCTACTATACAGATTGCCTCCTCTTTGGAGCGATAATATCTGCCACTGATCCAGGTAGCTTGCTGAGCAATTTTTAATGACCTTCCAGAATGATCCTGTTGCTGGGATTGTTGGCTGTATAGCACAAACGTATTAATGGTACTTTATTTTCATTTGTTGTACTAACATATCTGATCTCCTGTGAAATGCACACAAATTCTGGGTGCTGTGAAAGCTATTCCATCAGTTTGGTGATGATGTGATGGTATGTTTGGGGACAAATCCAACTTTCCTGTTCATTATACGTTATTATAATTATTTTTCCCCAACAGATTTTTGTTTAGTGTGCTTCAAGTTTAGAGCTGAAAACAAATTACATGGGATATCAGGACTTCTGTATCTTCATATCTGATACTTGATATTTTCAGAGCTACATTTGAGGGTTTTTCTTTTCTCCTTCAAATGATGTTCGTATTATACAAATTCAAAGAGAAGAATGCTCTTCTGCTAAGTAATTTGAGCTTTTGGCAGAAAATCGAGTTATTCCTCTAAATTCAGCATGTTCACAAAGGTGTCTGTGCTTGCCAAGTCAGTCTGGAGAGTTGATGGAAGAGCAGGGCCAGGGGATGGAGTGCTGAAGTATGAATTGTGACATTTAAAACAGATTATTTGACACACTCGGTGTTGGTTGGTATGAAAATGGGAAGTAGCTCCTGTGATTGAGCTGAGTTCTGAGCACGCTATGGTTGCACACTGTTTTGGCCTTTATGCAAAAAATTGCCATGTGATTTTTGAAGCTTATAAATGGGAACATCTGAAATCATTCCTTCATGTCAGACTGGAGCATTTTTGAAAGGACTGCTGTAAATATTTATCAGTCTTGCCCATTTCAAATCCTGTGCAAATGCACGCTCCTGTGGCATAAGGTGTGCTTTGGGGAACATTTACAGCCATTAGTGCTATGACTGAAACAATAAAGCTATGTCAACAATCCACACAGCAAGAGTGGCATAATGTTTTGTTGAGTATCTTATATGGAACACATTCTACAAAAAATAGCAGGGTATTCTACAAAAAATAGCAGTAGAAGTGTTTTGTCTGCACTGTGCCCATCCATCATGGGGGCTTTGCTATAAATGCTGAGCACACGGGAGGGCACAGAGCTCCTGCCTAATGGGGCTACCCTGAAACTGATGGTAGAGTTGTTTACCTGTAGATAAACATGGCTAGTCTCTTTCCCAGATTGATTTTGATCCTATGCTTCAATTCCTGTGTTTTGTTGCTTAAGGCAAGCTGGTAAGTCTACCTTCTCAGCTCACAGTCGTTCCTGAAGTCATTCAGTGTGTTTTTTTCTCTTTTCTTTCTGCAGTTACCGTGCTAGCAATATTTAATGAGCTGCACGCTGATGTTGATCTCTATGCTCTTCTGTTTGGGGAGAGTGTGCTGAACGACGCTGTTGCCATTGTATTATCTTCGTAAGTAACCAGTTCAATTTCTACTCTCAAATTACTTAACTGTTTTGAATGCTTTTTCTGAGGAAAAAAATACCTATTTTAGACATGCTGTTTTAAATTTAAGTGTATTGCCTTGAACTTGACAATATATATCACAAGCCTTTGCCCAGATACTTCAGGCATACATGCACCAGGAAGGAAAAATTTGCCTTCAGTATGTTTGTCTGTTCTCTTGTTCATTTGCTACTGTTAAGGGGTGAAACCGTTCTGATGCCGTTTCTAACTTCTCATTGTGTTACTCTCTTCCTAGGTCTATAGTTGCCTACCAGCCAACAGGTGAAAATACCCATGCTTTTGATGCAGCAGCATTTTTCAAGTCAGTTGGTGTTTTCCTGGGAATATTCAGTGGTTCTTTCATGATGGGAGCAGTGACAGGAGTAGTGACAGCTCTGATATCCTTTTTTAGCTTAAGCTCCTCCAAATGAGAAACCACATTCAGGTGCTAATGGCGCTCACCTATTTGCAGCTGTAGCAATGGTGACTCTAGCTTGTTTCAATCTGAGTGTGAAGATTTACCTCTGTCTATAGAAAGATACCCACAGAAATGACTTTTTCCAGTATAACTGTGGCTACACCAGAAGTTTTAATGATGTTGCTGCGTGCAGTGTGCTGCCAAAAGATTTAAAGTCAGTAGGAGGCTCTAAATAGATAGTCTATTGTTCAGTTCTAGGAATTATGAAAAATAGCTTTTATTTCATAAGATAACTGAAAGATAACTGGTGTTTTGTTCTGTCTTCAGCAGAATCCTTGGTAGCTTTTTTTTGACCCTAGCGAGTTCTTTCTGAGTGTACCGCATTCAAACTTTTTGCTGAAAATCTCTTGTCATGCAGCTTGGATAAGACTATACCTCTACCAGAATTAACGTCATGGCATTGTGTGCTTTGCATGACCTGTCCTGCTCTCTTGACGCTTACTCTGTTTGATCAGAACTCTGAAGCGCTCAGGGAGCAATCCGTGTGGGTCTTGCTTTAGGCTTGGGCAGTAAACTTTAAGCTTGTGGTGCTTCTTCTGGAGGGGAAAAGAATCAATGTGTTTTTTTTTTTTGCTTTTAGACTGAGAAGGATAAAAACATTTCTGTGTGTCCCAGCTTGCTTTGATCTCCCCAGACTTCTGAAAACTGACCTAGAAGGGGTAAAATGTGCTATTTTGCACAATAATAATGAACTTGTGATTCTTTATCTTAAGTAGTGTCTCAGCTGTATCTTGTTATAGACGCATCACTCAGATTTGCCTGGCTGTATCCTGCATAATGAAAACTTTTCAGGTATAAGGAGGAACATGTGCTGTGATGCTTTTGTGTTTCATCTTCCAGTTCCGCTGTTCTGCAGTTGATGTGACCCAGAACAATGATTCTTAAACTGGCTTTTAAGCCACTGGCCACCTATAGGTCTAGCTGATCAAATGCTGTTGCTGTGGTTTTGGCTTTCTGAGCAGCTACTAATTGCAGCTGGAATACTTTCAGATCCATTTTGTAAAATCATGTTCTGAAGCAGCAGTTGGTTCTTGCTGTTTTTAATGCTTCTGCTCAGGAGGGTGCTATGAGACTGGAAGGAAGGATGCTGTTCACAAGACAGCCTCTGGTTTAAAAATAAATGCATAAAAATGCATAAACTGTTGCTTAATTATACATTTTTAAGTATTTTATTTTGGAAAACTACTTAATGGTGTGTAATAGTGCAGAAACTAACTGTAAATGTGCACTTTACTCTTAGCTAGTTAGAACCTGTAACTTCAGTCATGAATGAAGTTAATAGAACCTTATTCCCAAGCAGTATTCTGTAGCACTGTCGTAGCTGTGAAGTACCCATCACCATACCCCTCTGCCAGCAAAGGGCATTCGTGCAGTCATGCACTGTCCTTTGAAAATAGACAGAATACTTATTTTGCAAATATGGTGCAGACAATATACATAGACTTGTTCTGGCTTTCAGCAAACTGTCTTGGCCTCAATGCCTGTGGTTATTATTATTTTTTTTTAATAGCAGTTAAAGTATTGTACCGTTTGGTATTTCTTTCTAAATTGTAGAATCTGCCTGGCTGGAATGAAGTGAAGCCAAAATACTATGTCTAAGGAATAAAGAAAGAAAACTCTTTCCTTTAATGTTTAAATTAAGAAAACAAACAATTATTTTGAAGTAGAACTTCAATTTGGTCAATTATAATAAAAAAATTAAAATTAGTGATTTTTTCTTTACCTTCCTCTCACCCTCCTCTTCCTCCAGATTGATGAGCACAAGTCTTAGTTTTGAATTTAGTAAATTACTTTGATATGGTTGCATACACTACAGTGGCAAGAGAAATAAAGAGTTGATTCAACTGCTTTGATTCAGCAACTGATGCGACTGTCCAGTTTCTGAAGGAATACATGAATTTCTTTTGAGTCAGGTACCGGGATAAATTTATAGTGGGATTACCTGAGTATTCTGTGGAAGATGGGTTGTAAGTACTGCTCCAGTGGTTGTTGTTGCTTCAGAAGTGTGATATTACACAATAAGTCTGTTGGGAGGTGAGAGTGATCCATTGTAGTGTGGCTATATGTCTTCAAAAATGGCAGAGGGATGGATTATGTAGAAAAATGACCATGTGGAGAATAACAGCTGTTTAGAAAATGCTGAGTTTTATGTTTTGTTTAATGCCAGCTGTCATGGAGACTTTTTGATCATGGTTTGGGCTTTTGTTTTGAGTTCAGCCTTCTGGCAAAGCAGGGTTGAGTCTGAAGTTGTAGCTGGAATACGTGCTTCAGAGCCCTTCCCTCCTCTGAGCCATGCAGAATGCCAACAAGAAGCAGTAGTGTGGGTGGGGAGCAGGTACACTGACTCAGGAGTGCTTTGTGCTAACCACTGAAATGCTGCCAGCTGTTTGCCTCTGGTGCTAATTACACGTGGTTTGCTGTGAACACTGTATTCTGTGATAAAGCCCACAGGAGACTGCTTCCACTGAGTGTTGTGGGCCAACTGAATGCTTCTTGCAAGAGTCACAAAGAGTGCTGTGAGCTGCAGACCTCCCAGGGCCTGTGAATTTCCTGTGAAAGTGGTGCTCCTCATTGTTTTTAATGTACTGAACCATGACTCCCCAGGCAGCTGTGTTGGCGTTAGTTTTGATTGTGTAATGCTGCAGAGAACCCTGAATGCTATATTATACATGGAGAGGAGTGGTGGATGCTGGTGCAGCCCTGATGTCTCTGTCAAGGTGCTGGTTGCCTTCCTGTGGGCAGGGAGAGTGCTACACCTTGCTGTTCCAAGTGTCCTTGTTGTTCTCTAGCTGTTGCCCTGCTTGGATTTCAAAGACTGTTAGTCATCAGCCTTCAGAAGGACTAGGGGTTTCTCTACCACTCTTCTAGCACATGATTTCTTTCTGTAACTCCCAATACAGCTATCCACACCTGAGGTATAGTAAGCCGTGCTGTTTACTTGCTGACAATGTAATGTCTGGAGGGGGGGAAAAAATGTCCCATAAATGTGAACAAAAATTTTCAAGTATGTGGAGAGCTATGTTTAAGGCAACTGAAATCTCTTTCACTTTTCACTACCTACATGAACTGTTAATTCCATATATTTGACATTACTCAAGTTTCACTCTCATTTGGAAGATCAATTTGTTTTTTTTTTGAAAAGACTTTGAAAAGACTGAGCTTGCTGTGGTTGAGCTGGCTTTTTCTCTAAGATGCATCAACACAGGGAGAAGAAATATATCTTGTTGTAGGCAGGTATCTGCTTTGCCTTAAAAATACAGAAATATCCAAACTTGCTGAAAAAGACTTGCCAACAGATCTGAGGAGAAAAATTCTGATAAATCTGCTTCATCCCAGGGTTTCTGTAGTTAAGAACAGCCCTGTGAATGAAACACTTCTGAATGTATTTTATGATTTATCTAAGGGTGACCAGAGTATATGCATGTGCAAATCTTTATCTAAAAATAAAATAAACTGGGGGGAAAAAGGATATCTGAAAGGAACACTGAGTATATATCCCGTCTGTGCTGGCTCTTTGCAGGGAAACGTGGCATTGAGTAAGATATTAGTTGAAAGAGGTGAGTTATGCCACAGCTGTGCAGCAGAAATAGCCAAAGTTAATGACTTGAAAGGGAGACCTCGATTCTGAAGTTTGTCTTGATGTCACGATGGAATTGATGTTTTCCATGCAAAAAAAAAAAAAAGCGTTCCCAGACCAGCATCAGTTATTAGCACATAAAAGCACTTTTCACGAATATTAGGTAGAGAGAAGCCAAAGGACCGGTGGGTTTCTTTTATTTTTGATCCCTTAACAAATGGCTTAACGTGACAAAGTTTACCAAGTTACACTGCTTCCCTCTGCTGGAAACGGCTCTCTTCTTCTTAATGTCCTGGAGCACTTTCTTGCTAGCAGAAGCCTGTGGATTTACTGGTGAGTTGATGGCTTTGAGCACACTAAGACAGAACTCCTGACCATCTTAGCCACGTTTCCACTTTCTCATTAAAACCTCCCTATGAGAAACACAATGTTAGCACTTAAAGCTTTTTTATGTTCTGTACAATGCCATAGAAGGTGCAACTCACTGTGCAGCAAAAGCTCTTAAGAACAGCTTTCATTTGGCTTAAAAGCATCTGTGTCCCACTATGCCCTGCCCCATCCTTGATTTGAAAATGAGATTCATAAAATCTCAAGGTTAAGGATAATTTAATAGGACTTGGGAAGGGAAAATATCTTGTGCTTACATAGTAAACAGACTGATTTTTACGTGTGATTCTGTTCACAGGTGTGGTGGCTGTCCTCTTCTGTGGAATTACTCAGGCACATTACACGTACAATAACTTGTCAGTTGAATCAAGAAGTCGCACTAAGCAGGCAAGATCCTTTCACCTTTTGTACAGTGTATTGCTACAGTGCTGTGTACTGTTATTTTGAAAAGCATATTTATTGCTTGGCCTTTAACATGTTATTCTTTTTCTTCTTTCCTTAGCTATTTGAGGTATTGCACTTCCTGGCTGAGAACTTCATCTTTTCTTATATGGGTTTGGCACTGTTTACTTTCCAGAAACACATATTCAGCCCAGTTTTCATCATTGGAGCTTTTGTATCCTTTTTCAGTTTGTTTGAGGCTTCTCTATTTTCACGCGCACCTGAAGACTGGTGGTGCATGTTAGCTTTATCAGATAAATGGCACTGACCAAATAAATGGTGGTTGACCAGAGTTTTCCTGTGTTTTGCAGGCACGAGTCTAAGAACATATTTTATTAACACTTACATCAAAGTCCTGAGGCCTCTCTCACAAAGTTGTTGGCTCAGCATATGAGCAAGTACGAAAAGTCATGTAAATTCAACATATAAATAAATGAATATACTTTCCTCCATGTAGCTGTAGCACAGAGGAACTTTCAACACTGGATTTGCAAATCTCCTTCCTAGCTAGGAAACATCAGTGTTGGCAGAAGGGGGAACAGCATGCTGCTACATTTATCAGCATAGGCAAACTGAGTCAGTTGCTTGGGAAGTGTGAGCACCTGCTACACAGATATGAAGAAACATTGAATCTAAAGGTAAAGCGATGGATGAGGATACTAGGGAATTTTTAGTGAAGAGTAGTTCACCAGTGCAAATTATTTCAGTTGTTTTTGTTTGTTTGTTTTTATAACTTCTGCTCATTTGTTTTTCCTAAGATGTAAGGGATTTACAGATGACGTTCAGGGCTCTGATTTTTATCTGTTCTCTTCTCATCCCAAATATATACATTGCCCACCTGGAAAAGTTATGCTAGATGAGTCTGAGAGTGAGTGGAACGGAAAACAAGAGAGTCTAGGCGAATGAGGGAGAGAGGGTTTTTGGAGAGGGGATGTGTGTGGTCTGTTAATCAGTGAATCTACATCAAGTATTAATCAGTGTCTTTTGGGAAAGAAAGATTCGAAGCTTTTATTCTTCTCCAGACCTTACAATTTAAGAAAGCATATTGCATCATGAAGGTTAAGCGTGCATGGTGTTGTGGCTATGAGCTGGAATGCATCTTCAACTTTCTGGTCTCCTGAATTACTTAAGGAATCTGCATCGTACTCTGTTTTCCCATTTCCACAATTGATATCTAGTGCTTAAGGCTGAAAAGCTTTGTAAAAGTAAAGCATAGTGCCTTAAGAGGGATCTGTACGATGTAACTTGATACCAAGATATTTGGATTACTTCCCACTGACACTGAAATAATATATTTTAACACAAACTCTTTGATTCTTGACAACAATTTGTAACAAGTGAAATAATAGGTGTTCATCACTCTGCTTTTTCCCAGTCTTTGCTCTGGAGATGTTCTCAGCATAGGTGGAAGCACTGTGTGCTTTTCAGTTTATATAAATGGAGAAATAGCTTAGGGTTTCTGTGAGTAAGAGATTGCAGCAGTTGTCAGGACAAACAAGGCAGAGGTAGAGGGTTTTACCTTCTAAACTTTTCTCCTCCTGATTTTTCACCAGTCTGATCCAAAAGAAAAATTGCTCTTGATGCTTTTGTCAGTGGAGAAGGGAGAAGGCAAAAATAACATGTGCCTTGGCTGTTGATGGCAGCAGTGCTTATAATGCTGTCGTGTTCAAACTTTTGGAACCTAAAAAAGATTTTGCTCTTCACATCCAGCTGTTCTCTGAACAAAGCAAATGAACTTCAGGGGAGTGTGATTATCTTTAAGCAATATTCTAAAAGTGGTTCTCAGGTGATGGGAAGAAGCAGGAATTGAAATGTGGTGCAGGCCCTGACATGAAGTACATGTGCTGCTGAAAGGTGCTTGTTTTGAAGATGGGTATCAGTTCCCATCGTCACTGGCTGACTTGTTACCTGGCTCTCAGCTGCCTCAGAACTGAGCACTTTGGTAGTAGTCTCCCTCAGATAAGTTGGGAGATGCTAGATTCCTCTCTCGCCCTGCCCCCTTTCAAGCAGATTATATACCTATTCCTTCACTGTATTCCTGGAGGCTTGAAAATTCAGAGCAATTAAAAATGTGATTGAAACGATGGATACTGAAGGTCCTGTCTTGATTTCTCTCCACCTTCTTACTCTTTCTGTCATATCTGTACTACTTCTGGGGATTTATCACACTTATCTTAATTTTTCTTTGATCATTTACTTTTTTTTCTGAAACACTGAAAAAAGAATGTTCCACGTCCTCACATCTGTTTTTGTGAATTAACAAATGTTCTGGAGCCCTGTGACCATTGGTTAAAGACATGGATGAAATAGTTGTTTGTTTGGTGTGCTAAATGTAGTAATTTTTTTTTGGTTTTGCTATACCCATCTGCCCTCCGTCTTGTTTCTTTCCAGAATTTTTGTTCGATTCTCTTCCTACCCACCTACTTTTATTGCATTTTTCATCTCTCTTTGTACTACAACACTTAACCTTTGTTGCCTCTGGTGTGATTTTTTTCTTTTTAATTTTGAGGAAGACGAAGGGTACCAGCACCCACATTTTGCCTCAGCAGCCACTTTCCCCTTTAAATTAATGCCTTATGGAGTGAGATCTGGGGGTGTATATATATACATCATTACTGTTGAAAGAGAAGGGTTGGACTGCAAAGGCAGGGCTAAAGCCTCAGTCTAATGATTTTTGCAGTGCCCAAAAGGACTGCTGTAAAAGCTGTTTGGAATAATTACATGAAGCTTCTTGTAAAAGTAATGATCAAAATCTTAGTTCCATGGAGGCATAACTTCCTACTAACTATATTGTTTTACTTCAGTATTTAGGTATAACAACAGCCCAGAGAAGTCTTGAGTTCTTATTTGCTTTTGTTTGTTTTCCATAAGAGAGCTGCTTCATTCTTTTAACGTTGTTATCCTAGCAGTAGATGAACAGGGTTGTGTTGGTGTGTAATAGGATTTCAGCTTATCGCTCTGATTTGTGCCAAAGTGTTCCTTAGTTGGGTGGAGCATTTATTCAACTTTCTGGTTATTCATTGGAACCATAGTGCAGGAGGGTAAGAGCTTAACTCTTACTATTATGAATGTCTGCAGTACTTTTTAAAGGCTTTTTGAACCTCATTCTAGTGCTGCTGATTATTTATTAATTCATCTTTATAGCTTCTCTGAACTCTTAAGTGCCCACCGACCAGAGTAGGTCATGTTGCCTCCGCAGGAGCCTTAATAGTGGACACTTGCTGGTCTTCCATGTTGACTTTCTTTCTATGCTAGGGCTGCGTTTCTGTTGGTCTAAAATGCACAGTTTCATGTTGGAGGTGATAGTTGCTTAAAATGTGGTATTTTAAGTTTTTGTTTGCGCAGCTGGTAGGCTTCATACTAGATGTAATTTAACTGCATTAGAACACTTGGTTATGACAGCCTGCATTCTGTGCAGCGAGTTCATTCTGCACATATTTGGTGAAAGTCTGTTCTATATAGACGAGGATAACGTGACGCTTAATATTGTTGCATAAATCTCTCATTAAAACAGAAGGTTTGTGTTAGAGCCAGGTGCCCAAGAGTGTATTAAAACCCTGGGAAGGTGAAATCCTTAACCCTCAGCTGTGAACAGATTGCGATCTTTTTGGGCAGAGCTGCACACATCTACCCTCTTTCCTTCTTGCTGAATCTGGGCAGAAGGCATAAGATCAGCTGGAATTTTCAACACATGATGATGTTTTCAGGTAAAAGAGCAAAAATGTTTGGTAAAGCAGTAATTCTTTTTAAATCATAAGATGTGGATTATAAAAGCAGGAGATAGTTCTACAAACGTAGTTTTCCTTTACAGAAGACTTAGCAGCTGTAGCATGCTCTTATGTATCTTTCAACTTTTATAGAAAGTGTAATGTCTGAGAAAAGTGACATCTTGGAATGACAGCTGCTGGCAGCTTATGATCACCTCATGTTGGGAATGGAGTATTTTCAACTGAAGCATTGGAAACATGCTCATTTTCATTTAGATTCAAGGAGATGCTTGATTTCCAAAATTTGTTTTGCTGTTGTCCGCAACTTGTTTGTTTCTGCATTTCTTTCCTATAAATTTCTGGAAACGCTTAATCCTTAGCACCTGCGGATTCTGTAAGTTACAGAAAACTACTAGAGCAAGTTACAGTCTAAGTCATCCCAGGGATTTACCAAGGAAACTGAGGGAGCCAAAACTCATGTGGGAGTACTCTGAACCCCTTGCTTTCTGCTTATCACTTTAAGCCTCTATGTCTGGAAGGGAGCAAGAAAAGATGCTGTATTATGGAGGTGTGGTTGCACTTCTGAAGCTCTATTTCATTTTTTTTTTTACGTAGGTCTCAGGGGAGCCATGGCCTTTGCTCTGGCCATACGAGATACTGCTACCTATGCTCATCAGATGATGTTCTCAACAACTCTCCTCATTGTCTTTTTCACTGTGTGGATTGTTGGTGGAGGCACAACTCCTATGCTGTCATGGCTGAACATCAGGTCGGTATGCAGCTGCACACTGGGGAAACTTCACTTTTCAGGTGGCAATTGTGCTAATCAGGTTTAGTCCTGTGGAATTTGTTTGATGCTTGCTAGATGCGCTCTAGGTATTTAGAGCATTCTATTGTTAGTGCAGGCTGGTTTAAAAACAAAAGAAAAAAAACCTAAAAAATGTACAAGATCTTGCTGGGATTTGGCCTAAAGCTTCCTGATGCTCTGTAGGTATCTAGATCCTTGTCACCACAGTAGGTTGTGAGGATAACATTGCTTGATACAGAAAAGCAAGAATTAGTGAATCTGGTCCCATATTGACTTCTCATCCTATCAGACATTTCCCCACCTTCTGCCTGTGGGTAACAGTTGTGTTGTTTTTCAAGTTAGATGGAGCCTTCAGCACTAAACTGAATGCACTTTAAACATTTATCTGAACACTACCTAAGTAACTGAGATAAATAGGAACCTGCTTCTGAGTGTTTCCTCTGTTTTGAGGTGACCTATGAAAATGACGAACAGCACAATTATAGCCACGTGCCTCTAAGTCCTGGTCAATACTTATTACATAAGGGCTGCAAGTATAGTTGTGTTTGAGATTGCTTACCAACAAAATCCTAAAGAATCATGAATCAGTCCTTAAGGACAACTTCTGTTGGCATTCTGAAAGCTTTGGTAGCTGGTGTGGGGAGGGAAGGTAAATATGATGGATCCTAGTTATGCTAATCAGAATGTCTGCTGTTGTATTGTGCTAGGATAGGAAAAAAACAATTGTAGGTAAAAAAAAAATAATAATTCTGTCTTAGGAAGTACAAACTGTCTTCAAGGATTGGTGCTATTCTTGGAAAACTTCAGTGAACTACTTGTAGTAATAGGTAGCAGGTGTTTTCTAGATTGGGGAAAAAAAAAAGGATGGATAGGACTCCCAGAAATGTTTGTGAGACCTGTTATTGAAGGCAGCTAAAGCCAAACTATCTGATACAACAATGTCAACAGCAAGTTTTGAGTTATGGGATGAGCTTACTAAAAACTGTGATATGTCAGACTGGCTGACAACCTGTCATTAAGGATATATGTTTGGCAGAGTTGAACCTCTCTGTGCCAGGAATACATCAGCTGCATTCAATGTCAAATGCTTCCAGCCTGAGAAATTACAGCAGTGATTTATAATATCTCTGCTCGGTCTAGCAGCAGACATTGGTAATCCTGGTTTCCTTTTATATTTTGGTGCCAAACAAATCCGTTTTTGTCCTTTAAGTGCAATTTCCAGGTGTTTAGCTACCACTAGCAACAGCATATGCAGTACCTGGTCTTGAAGTCAACAGCAAAACAATTCCACTGCTCCTAAGTCATCATGATGTGGTGTCATTTGACCATTAATGATACTTCTAAGCTCAGCCTGACTGGTGTCTCTTTCCATATGAAAACTGTTCTGTGACTCTGACAAGATGCCTGGAGTAGGAACCATGTGCAGCTTTCCATTAGGCACCTCTGGCAATGGAAGCAGATTTCTGGCTAATAGTGGTATATAAGGAAACACTGTACTAATTACAGCAAACCAGGCAGATGGTGTCTGCGTGACCCGCAGTGTACACAAGCTTTCTGAGGCATGGGGTACAAGGGAGCAGGAGATGAGTTCTTGCAAGCAGTAAGTAGGTAGAAACATTTTTGAAGTCTACCCGGATTGCACTGGGCTCAAAGAGCCTGGTGGTGAGCTGCCTGTGAAGGGAGAAAAGGCTAAATGCTGTATCTATTCCACGCTTGCCCTTTGGGAAAACTATACTTGCAAGAATCATTGCTGTGGCCAACAAAGCAGGATGGCTGGAAACGCTGAGTAGCGCAGTGATACCCTTCCTGGAGGAGCAGCTGCCAGCAGGCAGTTGGCTGAACCATAGTCTGGAGCGTTTAGCTTTTTAAAGTTTTATCTGCATTTATTTAAGTAGTAATTTTAACCATCACTTGTTTGACGTGGTTGACGGAAAATAAATGTTTAGTTTTCCTATTAAGAGAAGGATATCGTGTCAGCAAGGGAACTCCACATAAGAAGTACGGCAAAGAACTACGTGGGTCTGCCTGCAGCTGCCCCGGGGGCTCTGCTGTATTGATCACCGAAGCTGCACTTCTTAGGAGTGACCTCAAGTTTGTGCCAGGTGGTGGCAGCCGTGTGCAGCTGATGAAGAATTAGAAACTTGGTTCCGGTGTAGCCCGTTGTGACAAAACCTTTTCTGCAGGAAAACACGAAGTCACGCCTGACTTTTCATATGCAGGGAAGCAACAGATTACTTTCCCGCTGAATTTTAGACGTGAGCTGCTTTTCCATCCCTTTCCCCCCAGTGAGTGAGGTAGGCAGGAGGAGATGAAGGTGCTCTTCTTTCCCAGTGCCTTGCACAGCTGCACTGTGTGGTGCTGAGACAGCACTTCCTTTGGATGCTTTCTGAGCTCTGGCACTTACTATAGAGGCTGGAAATAAGTAGTGCTCCTGCATAGGATTGTTTAGCAGAAGAGAGACAAAACAATAGAAGGTTCATTGTTTCCTAGAGTAAGTAAATGGAGAGAAATAAGAAACTAATGCCATTTGTGTGTTAGACTTAAATGCCAAGACTTGTGCGGACTCCTGAAAGTCCATCTCTCATGAGAAGTTCATGGCAGTTTTGGGGGAGTTAGGGAAGACACAAACAACAAGGGATCTTCTTTAAGGTTAGCCTGCACAATTTAAATAGAATGGTAGTAGAGAGCTGGCCCCAGCCAAGACTTTCAGCCTGGCTTGACAGCACTGTGTTCATGCAGAGGTAGTTGTGTGCGTGCATGAGGTGATGGTTATGCAAGGATCTGGAATTGCCTTGCTGTGGCTCAGGTAGAGGCATGTGGCTATTGTTTGAATGGCAGTTGGGGTGCATGCTTTGTTCTCTACTTCTGGTGATCCCTTCTCTCTCTTGACGTGAAATATATTAAAAGAAAAGTAGGCCAGGGGGAGAGCAATATGAAAACTAAGTTTTGGAAAAGTACAAAGGGGAGCTTATAAGCAGTAGGGGGACCAAATTTTTACATGGCCTAATAGTGATAGGACAAGGAGGGAATGTCTTTAAACAAAAAGAGAGGAAACTTAGGTTAGATGTTAGGAAGAAGTTCTTTCCTCAGAGGGTAGTGAGTCTGTTGCACAGGCTGCCCAGAGAAGCTGTGGTGCCCCATCCCTGGAGGTGCTCAAGGCCAGGTTGGATGGGGCCCTGGGCAGCCTGAGCTGGTGGGGCGCAGCCCTGCCCACAGCAGGGGGTTGAGACTGGATGGTCTTTAAGGTCCCCTCCAAACTAAGCTATTCTATGAAAATAGACCAAAATGCCACATTCCTTGCCTTGCTCTGTTCTGAATGTCTCAAGTAAACAGAAGTGCAGGTGTGTTTTAAGGATAAGATATATAACCAGTGTCCATTGGTCAAGTTTAAATGTACAACTAAGCCAAGGACCTACTATTTGCAGTGGAGGCTTAATTTGCATTTACTGCTTAACTGTTTGGGAAAAGTGAGGTTATGACAGCAAAATCCAAGCAAAAATAATGAGATATTCAGGTGTTTTTTGTTTCTGCCACTTGATTCTAGGTGAGTTTAAAAATTAACACCAGGAACTAGTGTAAAGCCATGATGTCATGTGTATTTGAATTTGTGTGCTGTCTTGGCTGTGGAACATATTCATGTATGTGAATATAAACTAATTTTTTCTAGTGGTAGATGTTTTCTGGTAGAAATTGAAACAACTTGAATATTAAAAATGAAAGTCTCTTACTTTGCTGAGATTAAAATGAAGAAACAATTTCCTGTGTGAAGCTTTAACACTTCCAGTAAGTTAGCCCTGTAAATCAAAACCACTGGCAGAGTTCCTCTCTTCTGAAAAGTAGTTGACATATAGCTTCACTTATTCATTACAGGAAAAAGAAGAGGGGAACTTATTGCGTTTGTATAGAAAAATATTTCCCATTTTTTTCATTAGGGTTTGACCTAGTTCTTGCTGAGTGAAGCAGTGTGTAGATCAATGCCTGCTTCTCCTTCATAAGCTGCTTGAAGCATTTGTGTATTTTAAAGAAGTAATTTCAATTATACTAAGCCATCCTTTTCTGAATCTTAAACATGAGGATTATATCTTTCCATTTAATATACTTAGGCTGTGTGGACAATGTCAGCTTAGATATTTTACTGCCTTCTGTATGATTTTGCAATTATAATCTTTCAAGCAGCTCTTTATCTGGTGATATCTTTTTTTTCCCCTCTTTAAATAAGGAAACAACCCCCCCCCCACAAACTTGGAAATACTCTCGCATAGCTGCTATATGAACTATCTACCTATCTGGGTTGGTGGTGGAACTAACAGTGTGATGACAGTGTCAGGATATATCTGGACCAGGGTGGTCCAACTATTAGGTTCTGGATGAAATGTATTTCTTAAACACTGCGTCTCAGTGTGCTGCAATGACAAGAAGTGAATGTTGATGCTGGGATCCAGCCTTGTATCGTGTCTGCAACTGGGGTGGGGATTGTTCAATAAGAGGTCATACCCTTCTGCTTTCCTGCCTATTTTCATTTTTCTACAATTCAGATCTGTCATCTGGTTTACCATTTTTGAAGCCTGCCTTCTAACCACTTTCTTCTGCCCCTAAAGGGCGGGCACGTGCATTATCCATTTCCCTCTGTTGTGGGCTCTTTCCTTTTGCCATATATTTCTGTACTATTTTCTCCAGTCTTCCTTCTAAATTCTATTTCTCTTCTCCATGTTCTGCTTTCTCTGATTTCTTGTCATCAGTCATGAATCTTTTTTAATGGAGGTGCAATAGTGCCTTCAGTTCTCCAGCCTCACTAAACTGGCCCTATGATATTTTTCCCTGGTAGGAGAAGGATTACCTCCTCCTTTAGATGACTGGATATGAGCATGTCAGTTCTTGTGGTCTGAAACATGGCAATTCCCACCAGAGAGGAAAAAGCGTGAGGAATACCCAGCCTCTGTAGGAGCTGGGTTGATGTATCTGGAGCAAATGGGGTGATTCGAGTTTAACTGACCAAGCTCTGCCAAGCCTGCGTGGGCAGTTTCAGGAGCCATTATCTTGGTTAGGTCAAGTAAAGTAATACGCAAAGGTACCCTAAAGCCGACCTCTGCAGCAGCTTACCCAGTTCTAGGGTTTTTGAGTGATCAGCTTTTATTTTTAGTTTTATTTTTATTATTTAAAATATTGAGATGGGAATTGCTTTCTTCCTCAGCCACCTTCTAGCCACCTTCACAGCTGAACACTTCCAAAATAGCTAAAATTTTACAAAAATGCTGCACTCATACCAATGTTTTCCCAGATGTCTGTAATATTGACTTGGCAAAGATACAGCAAAGAGAAGTCATAGAATTGAAGTTACTGGGCAGTTTTTAATTTTAGCTTTTGCTGCATATGCAAACCGTTCTCTGTGCTGGACTTAAAAAGCTGAGTACTCTGACCTGTAATGTATGTTGGCATGGGAGTGAGCTACAGAACTAAACATCCAACACCCAAATCTATCCAAAGTCTGGCATTTGCCCTGGTTTTGTAAGGGTTAGGTTACTGCATGACTTTGGTAGTAGCACAAGCTATGGCCTTAAATATTTGGTTCTTAAACATGTGAGCCTGCAGTCAGGATGCATACCTGTTCTTTGTAAAGTAAGACCTCTGTGGACTTGTGGTAAGATGGGCTTCTATTTCATATAGGCAGTATGTAATTCATGTTGTACACCTTCACATAGAAGTGGAGAGGGTGGGGGTGGAACAATACATGAATTGCTAAGGAACTTGTATTGGAAAGTACTAGAAACAAAACATGCTTTCACTTGTTTTTTTTTTTTTTCCTGGTTTATGTTTTTTTGTTTGTTTTTAAGTACAGTAGAGAAAGGCAAAGCAAGTGGTAAGAGTGCTCTACTATGACTGAAGATTAATTATCTTGGATTTTGTTAGCTTACTGTTAGTGAAGCCAGTTGAGTATTTTATGTATGTATTACCAGTATTTGCTCCCAAGCTAGTAAGTGGTGGTAGCCTCTTTTGTATATGCATAGATTTCTGTTGTGACTTTTTCTTTATTTACTTTCTCTCCTTTAGAAAATGCATGGGTCCGAAGTGCTGGGAATTGTCTTTGATCAACTTTGTCTCCACGTAGCATTTCTCTTAAGAGCTGCTGAGTGTAACTTCTGCAGTGTAGAAGTTATGATATGAATGTGTAGCCCGTCATGAATGCAGGTGTTTTTCCTAGCCTGAATCTGAACAAATGAAGAATATTATTGGACATCTCCATCAAAAAGAGTTGCTATTGTTAATTTCTATGATTTTTGTCATTATGTCATTGTTCTGTCATTCTTATTTTTGTGTATTTTTTCTGTTTTATTTGGGTAAAGGTTTTTATTTTGTTTTTGCTAGGCAGTTCTGTAAAGCTGTCATCTCATGAGCTTTTTGTTACTCACATTCCATTCTTGTACTGTACCAGAGTTGGTGACCATGTTCCATCGGTGGAAGAGATGAGTGAAAGCCGCTGGCTGTATTTCAGGTGACACTGTGCTTTCCTTGGTACCAAATTAACCTGATGCTTGACTTCCTTCATCTTTGTAACACTGTGTGCTCGTCTTCTATACTATGGCATGCTACTGCTGCTTCTCCTCTTTTGCAGTGCCATAGATATTCCCCACTTCTGAATAAGATCTCTTCTAGTGAGCTGGGAGAGTGCGGATCATGCTTCAAGTCTTTAGCTTTAAAAATAACCAACCAACCAAAAAAAAAACCAACCACCCACCACTGCAACTTTAACTATCATTTATGGGTAATTAATGAAACAAAACTAATGTCTTTGGCCAGGGAAGACTTGAAAGCTGAGGAAACTATAGATGTGATCCTATGATCCTTAATCACATAGATGGTCTTAGGCATTCCTTGGGGCTACTACATACAGCTGTTCAAGAGGAGGGGACTTCTGTGGATGATTTATCTCAGCCTCCTTGAAATGTATTTTTAAAAAGTAAAGGTTGTCAGACTGCTTTGCAGCAAGGTGCTGATAACAGTGGAGATGACAGAAATCCTAGTCTCCTCCAGCTGGTTGTTTCTAGGACTGACAGGAAAAAGGAAAATGTCTTGTAGTGAGTGTATTTTTATGCATCTGTGTGTGCCAGTATGTACAACACACAATTTTTGTGGTGCAGTGGTAAATTTTTCACGTAGCTGGTCACATGTGAAAGTTCTGTTGAGTGCTAAATTTCCCAGAAATACACTGTGTTAGCATTAAAGCAGCACATACAGCTAATGTGAGAAGCGTTATTTATTACGGTCATTCTTGGCTGTCGCTGCAACTGCGTATACTAGAATGTCATAGTTTTATTTTTGGTAACTTCTCATCCAGGTCTTGTAGGGCCTTGGAAATGTTTTTGAAATATCAGAAGAAACTGTTCCACCCATTTAGAAAATTGACATCACGGAGAGCTTGGAGTAGTTTTATCTGCCTTTTTTCACTGCTCCTTTCCACATGTTTGGTTTCCATTTTGTATTCTGTGTTTGTATCAACTATCTTCGAGCATGCTGCTTAAATGGCTGAATTTTGCCTAACCATAGTGTTTGAGTGTTCCAGTATACTTCTCAAGGCTGCGGTCAGCCCGTAACACTCTGTCTCTGCCACCCCTCCATGGTCACTCTGACCTGCTCCATGTGGGTCCCTCCCACAGTGCTGTCCTTCTAAACTGATCCCTGTGGGCTTCCCATGGGCTGCAGCTCTCCCAGCACTGCCCCAGCACAGCTCAGTACCGTGGAGCCCACCCTTCAGGCACTGCCCCACACAGGTCCCCATGGGCAGCTGCTCCCCCAGCCCTCCTGCCCCACCGCTGCCCCTCTCCACAAGCTGCAGCTCTGGCCCAGGCCGCTCCTGCAGGAGTACCCACGGACTGTGCCTCCTCTAGGCCTCAGCCACTGCTGCCCTGTGGGCTCCTCTGTGGCTGCATGGGGAAGAGATCTGCTCTGCATGGTGCCCGTGGGCTGCAGAATGTTTGAGCAAAACACCAGAATCCTCAGTGAGACTTCCCACTCTCTGCCTCTGAACTCCAAGAGGGAATCTGCATAAGCCAACCCAGTAACAATTTTTCTAAATGTGAAGATGGTTTAGATAAATGAAAATCTGTCATTGGCTTTTATAGCACATTTATGTTGTAGGAAGCTTTTTAAATGTACTTCAGGATGTGAAGTGTTTTTTTCTTTTCTTTTTTTTTAACAATAAGAAAAGAATTATGTTGAAAGCTATCCATGCGTACGCCAGCTTTCCTTGTACTTTCAGTTATGAAGGCAATTAAGAAAGAGTGAGGTAACTAAATTTTCTCTGAGCCTCTCTTCCATGTAAAGGAGCTTGGGGAGGTACCTGACTGTTCCTGTGTTGTTTTGTTTCAGGTAATAAAAATGAATCTGTCTTAGAAATAGGGAATGCAGGGTCTACAAAAACTGCTTGTTTGGAGAGTTATGTGTATATAATGTGAAACTTGATCAGGTGGACTTGCTCTGAATAATAAATGGTTTCTTTACATTCCACTCTGGTGAAAGATACTGTACACTGGTTAAGAGTTACAAAAAGTAGTTGTGGGAATTCAAAGTAGTATTGTATTTTGTGTTAATCTGTGAACTGAGGGACAAGCTTTGAAACACGAAGTTAAGGGAGAGGGGAAAGTGGCTATTAAAAGAATTCATTAGAAAAATTCAAAATATAAGTTACCCTGAAGAATAATTTTGATAACCATTAAAAAGATGAATCTGTCCACATGTTATTTCGATTTTGAAAGAAACTTCTGTAGTAGATTTTTTTTTCTTCTCTGAAAGCTGAAACGTTTTAATATAGAAAAGGGATTTTCCTCTTCAGGAAGTCAGTGAGCCCAAACACCTGCCCTGTGATGTACTTTTCCCTGAGTAGTGTGGTTATCCACTTTGGTAATCTTCCCTCTCCACTGCCTCAGGGAAGCTAAAAATCTCCAAAACTGAAGGCACAACCTTATCAGTCCTATAAAAGCTGAGATGTTGTGAATTGTTTATGCTTTTTTATAACACGATGTGTATATGGCTTTTATATAACATGAATGGGTAGCATAGCAAGTTAAAATTATTTTGGGAATGCAAGCTATGTTCATCTTCTGGAATGAATTTTGCAGTTCACATTGGCAGTTGCATGGCTAACTCAAGTCTGGTGGTTGTTTGTAGTGCATTGAACCTCCCTGATGTGCAGCTGGAACAAGAAAAGCCACAAATATTTATTATTATTATGTCTGTTTATGAAGAAATCGGCAATCTTGCGTGTTGCCATACTGAGCCTGTTTCCTGATGTTGGGTGAGGTAACTAGTTTCATCTGCAGAAAACCCTTCTTATCCTGTCTTCACTGTTCAGCAGTAGCCTAAGTGGTAATGTGTAAGCCCTTGTGACCTTTCAGAGCTCTTTTGTGTGGCATTTCATTCTGGCGTGTGTTACAATCTGGTACCCATTTTGTCCAGTACATGATGCTCTGTTTCTTGCTATGAAAGGAAAAACAAAGGGATGAGGAGACATAAGAGACTCAGGAAAAATCCAAGCAGAAGACCCAGTCAGCACAAGGTCAATGTGAGGTTGCTGCGGTTGTCTTAGAGTGGCCTCCTGGATTTTCCCTGAACTAACTGCTGAGTTAGGCCTTATAATTGGCCTTGAGTCCACAAGGATAAGTTAAACATTTACTTCAGTGCCCACTTTTCTCTTATAGAGTTCTGCCCTGAAACTATTTAATGGTATTCCTTTTTAGTTTAATCAATGCAATGTATGTCTGAAAGTAAAGCATGTCTGGATCATTGTTTGCCTTACATGAGCATACATCCTCTGGACACAACTGCCATGTTCTTTGGTTTCTGGTTGCTCTGTTTCAGAAGGGAGATTCCGTGGACACTGGCTAGAAAAAGCTTACACAAAGTCTAAGTAACAGATTACACTAAATCAGCTCAGTTTCTTCTAAAAGTGGGGAAATTAATGTGAGCCATTTCACACAATACTTTTGTTACTTCATGCATCCTTCTCCACTCTTTGTGCTGTGTCATAGAACTGAAACACAATGCGTTTAACACTGACAGTCTTACCTTACGTGTAAGGTTGTACTTTCTTGTGGAATTTAGACTGCCAGAGATTGAAAGATTATTAGGATTTGAGGCTGGACAACTCAAGTCATGAGAATAGACCAGAAAAAAGTGAACATAATTACAAGGATCATATTAAATTCCTGTCCTGAATAAGAGAGCTATGTGAAAGGATAGTTCAGTAGTAGGATGCCCACTAACTGTGCAAAAAGAAGTAGTTTCTTACTGATCGACTATTTTATAGTCATCCACAGTCACGTCGTACTGACCCTCCCTTGGTTGAGAGGCTGGACTAGGCAGACTACTTGATAATCCTTTTTGACTGTTTTGTGTTAGGTGAGTGAAACTTGCATCAAATTAACATTATGGATCTTCATAAAGTATTTTTGACACTTCAAGCTGTCAGTGCCTTAAAAAAACTGGTACTGCATATGTGTTCTGTTTATTTTCTTAATGGTATTATTTGAGCCATTCTTGGGCCCATAGGGCAGTCAAGTTACTTGCTGTGTCAAATATTTACTCTGGGCTTGTCCTTAGTCTCCGATTTCCTGCTATTGGACATGAGGGATCTTCTCCACTGAAGAGGATATCACACACATTTCACCTTTTTAGCCCCAAAGTAGTATTTGCCAGTATCCTGGAAGAATTGGCAACAAAGGTAAGCAGTTAGAGCTGGTGCTGAGGTAGATTTAAAGCTGTTATCTACAAGTAGTTGCTGCTTGTGTGAAGAAGCATCTTGTTTATAGCTGTTTAACTGCACGGGAATAATGGACTGCTCTTCTTCAAACTGTTCTCATAATCTCTCTGAATGCAGCTTTGCTGGATGCTTAAGGTGCTTTTAAAATGCATTCTGCCAAACTTACAGCATTTTCAATCCTCAATAACACCACTTGCTTTGTTTTCCTAATGTTTCTGTAGGGTTGGGGTTGACCCAGATCAGGACCCTCCACCTACTAATGACAACTTTCAAGTCTTACAAGGAGTAAGTAATTAAGTAACTTCTCTATTAGGCTGATCCTTATTTTATAACTGAGATAAAGTACTGCAGAAGCTACATGAGTGAAACCTTTCTCTCCTAGCTGGGAAATCAGTAATGCATGTTACTTTATAACATTCAAATAATGCCCACCAAAACCATTGTGTTGTTAGGTGTAACACTGCAGTGTCTCCCTGCATTTCAAATTTTTGTGTGTATTTATAAGGCCTCATAACTCTCCCCAAATACACTAACACACTCCATTTATAACAAAGTGCTTTCCTCCTCCTCCAGCCAAATGCTTGCTTTTAACAATGTGCAGCATAAACAGTCCTCCCTTAGGCTGACACAGATAATCCTCTCACTTCTATCCTATAGCTGATAACAAATTCTAGCCTTTGGACTATTGCTTAGAATCAAAGATTAAGATTCCTAATCAAACTTCAACTCCTGCATAATGTACCAGAACGCAGCTGGATCTTGCCTCTACTGCCTACCACCCTTAAGGCAAAAGGAGCATTGAAAAGTTGTCACTCCAGCAGACTTTCAGTGAATCTCTAGTGCAGCATTCTGTGCATCAGTAACAATCAAAGAGTTGCTTTTTTCACCTGCAATATACTGTATAAACAAGACTACTGGAAGGATGTTGTTCAGTTTTCCCCGTCTATAAGTTGAGTGAGTTCACAGGAGTGAAAGGTCTGAAAACATTTCCTGAGGTTTAACCGGGAGCTTCCTCTATACAAGGACCTCGCCATCACATGTTCTTCTGTCCAGATCTTAGTTTACATTCTCACAGACAGTATACTACTACAGTGACACTGATTGTTCAGTAGCACAACTGGTTGCTTATGTAGGAACCTGCAAGAGGAAAATGAAGTTGAATGGCAGGAAGTGTGGATGACCGGACCCAGAGGATGCATAGGGTGCAAGTATGTGAACTTTGCTTTGTAAACCCCAGGTTGCATGATGCTGGTGTTCAGGCTGGCCAATGATATAGGCGTGGGATACTGCTGCATTTGGAATCATCTTTTTATTAGTGATCTCTCAGTTTGTGTGGGGGTTTTTCATTTGTTTTTCCTTTTTGTCTCAGGTTGTGCAGACATTTTCCTGCTCAGGAAGCATCTCTGTGTTTTCTGTGGAAGACTGGGTCCAGCACATGATAGATTCCTGTAGATTGCATGTCTGTTCTATAGATTTTATGCCTGGAAGCAACCAGGAGGCCAGGCCTCAAAATGCCACTTACAATGAAGGCAACAGTTATGGCATAAAACCAAGGTTAGGAAGTGGTATTGTGGTAAGATGGCTTTCAGACTGTGCTTGTCAGTATTAGTGGAATTGCTTTAACAGGAAATAGCTACAGCCGGAACATGGGTATTCTGTTCTCATTCAGAGACCTGTGTGGAAATAACTTGCTTACTTTTTTCCCATGTAAACATAAAGCACTTACCCATTTGTTTCCCTCTTTAGCTGTGCATTGCATTCCTAATGGAGTCCATTAGTCAGTTCCCTTTGGATTCCTCTGGCTTTTACAAGACCAGGATTGGCAGCAAGTCACAGTTAAAGAAAATAGATTGTTTGGGTTGGGGAGGCAGAGAGTATCTACAAAAGTTTAACTCTTGGTGAATGAATCATAGGGTGTTGGTTTTTTTTTTTTTTTTTTTTTCCCAGATGATAAGTACGCAGGGCAACTCTATCCTGTTCTATTCCAGCAGTGTGGAAGATGATTCATGCAAGGCGTTCTCACATCATCTGTTTTTCTGGGCTTAACTTTGGCTTCTGGCCAAAAAAAAGTGTAGCAAAAGTAAAAACAAATGCAGCTGCAGCCCAGCTGGTATGACAACTTGCTGCACAGCTAGTGAGGGGACTGTATTTTAATACTTAGCACTTCTGAGAGCTGGTGTGATCTAGCACTTAGGAAGTTTGCATTATAGCCTTCCTCAGTTGTGATTTTTATACATGGATTCCCTGTTTATTTTAAGAGGGATGTATTTTATTGGCTCTGCAGAATTTTATCAGGCATTGTAAACTCTCTTGTTCTTCCGAGGAAGCAATAGGATTAAGGGAAAGAACATGACATACTCCTCGAGTTAAGGAGGCCAACCGAGCAATGAACAGTCTGCACTGTCCTAGTTCATTTATTTGGCAAGTAGGGACAGGATATCGGTGAGGCTTATTTCTCAGTTTTGGACTTTTTTCCTTCCCTATTACTGCATTAACTATGTGATAAGCGTTAAGGCTTAACGTAACTTGGTGGCAGGGAGCTTATTAAGGCCTTATTAAGGTAACCTTATTAAGGTAACTTGAGGATATTGAAGAGGGCCTGCTTGTTCTTTGCTCAATCAGCTTTTTTCTAGAGAAAGTAACCTCAGTATAAGCAAGTCTCTAAATAATATTCTTCTGTAGTTTACATGCCATATTGAAATCCTTCGGCTTTGTTGCACAGGGCATTATAATGTGAATGACTGGAGCGTATAATTTATCACAGAATCATAGAATCACGAAAAAATTGCTTTTTTTCTGCCTGAAATAATGAGTATGCTTTTGTCTTATTTCTAGGATGGTCCAGATTCTGAAAGAAGGAACAGAACAAAGCAGGAAAGTGCATGGCTCTTCAGGCTATGGTATAGCTTTGACCACAAGTATCCTTCTGAAAACACAGCTTCTCTTCAGGACATGGAGTATTCAGAGGGTTTTTTAGTCATCGTGTACACACAGGTAGCCTTAGGCAGTTGAGAGAGTCAGGCATGACAAAGATGAAGTATTTACAGGTTCAAGGCACAAGACTGAAACTTCAACTTGCTGACTAGGAAAACGGACCTTTCCATTTAGTGCATGGTATGCCAAGCTTGCCAGTCGGCCAAAAAAAAAAAGGCAGTTCTGCCAGTTGAAGTCTTGCACAAGCTGTAAAACAGTCAATTAAGTATTTCAGATCCTCTCATTTGTTCCATTCATCTGCTGATGTTCAGAGCACAATATAGTTTCCTAGTACGTTGTGCATGTCTTACAACTCACCGTGGTGAAAAGCCACCTGCTTTTGTGATGTGAACCCTGATATGAGAAGTTCTGGCACTAAAAATATATGTGTGATCCAGCTTATTTCCTTCAGTATTTCCAGAACTTCCTATGAGTGTTAATGCAGAGTGTCCTTTTATGTCTGTATTGTACTGTACTACCTCTCTGAAGCTATCATTGTGCCTTGTTTAAACTTCACAGCAATTTTCATGCAGCTGTCTTGTCCTTCATGCTTGTGTTTTTTGGTTTTGCTTTATTTTTTTTTTAACTACTTAGTGTGTTCTTAATGAGTTTATCATACAGGTGTCCCTCTGCAACTCCTTACATTCACTTAGTAGAAAACAAGGAAGCTCTTCTAGCCTTGCCAAGTCACTTTGCCTGAAAACTTAAATGTTTCAGTACTTGAATCCTAGTAATCTGGGGCCGATAAAGATACCTAAATGTCTGTGGCAGGGCCTTGATCTTGTTGCAACTTGCACCTGAGAAGTGACTGTGTGATCCTGGGTCTTGTGCATTGGTTGTTTGGGTATTGCTGGCCTGCTTGGAGCGCAGTAGCCTCCTTCCATGCTGTGTACATCAAGATCAGCCAACTAAGGAATAGTGTTTGGAAGCATTTAATCCTAATAGCACTTCAGGATAAAATCTTATTTGTCATTAGCGCTTTCATGCCCTGCAGTAGGGACAAAGCCCAGAAGAGTGTGTGTGCTAGTTAAATATTCATAAATGTTAGTCATTTCAAGTAAGCCTTTTGAATGTAGTGGCTAATGTTCAACAGTAACTAGGTCCATTTTTGTTCTAATACCATGTTTTTTTATTTAAAACGAAACAAAAAACCCAACTTGTGTGCTAAGAGCAGGAAGGACCTGGCTGCAGCTGACTGCCATTCCCCCAGCCCTGAAGGAAGCAGAGCTCTCCTCTCCCCCATCACCACCTCGCCTTTACAAAGGGATGTGCCTCATGAATAACAGGAGTAGTTGGCAGTGGTGACTTCCCTTCAGCTGACACTAGCACAAGTGTGGTCCCCAGCAGCCACAGCAACGGGGGAGAGCTAAGTGAAAATTACAGCTTAATTAGGTGTTTCACAGAAACTTTATTACAGGATGCTTTCTTGGTAGCAACTAGCAATCTTTAGGGAAGCTTTCTGTGAAGTTTGGGCTGGCAAAACTGACATCCAGAGGCAGAGCTGTATCTTAAGTAAAATTGTGCTGCTTCTGTTGCAAGGAAGCATTCAGACGAACATCTGCTGCATTTAAGTTGCATGTAAGGGGATGGATGATCTGCAGAATTGTCACCTCTACCTACATCTAAATGTCAAAATATTTTTTTTTGCTGATGTATTCACATGGTTTATGAGTAAAAAGGCAAGTTGTCTCAAGATTTGCTCTTCACAGGGGAATTTAACTAGAAAAAGATGCGAATAAGATGCATTTGGCAGTGTGCTAATGCTGGCTGTTGTCTGCAGAGCGCTGTGCAGATGAGTAACTGAGATCTTCATTCCTCTGGAATGTGGAGTTCATTCAGTGTCATGGGCTGTGCTCCAGGTTATCCACAACAGTTAAACGCAAAAGAAACAGCAACTGATGAAGTACCAGGTGTCTTTTAGTGGGTTTGTGGTAGGCTTACTGCTGGCCCATTTGCTGTGGGGAAACACACAGGCCAGTAGGTTGCATAAGGGCTGGGGGAGAGTTTTTATTTCCAGGACTGTGTGTCGCCACGCTGTTGCTGGGGAATGGAAGGAGGAAGCCTAACTCTGCTGTGGCATAATCACACCATTATGCACTCCAGTAAATGCGCTGTGTCAGGCTCTGCTGAAGAGGAGAGATACCTCTGCTTAAACAGTCTTTCTTTTTTTTTTCCTCCTCTTTTTTTCCTCCTAAATACCCTCATCTGTTAAGCTGGAATCAGGGAAATGGTACTAATTCACAAATGGACTTGATTTTTCTGTGTCTGGAGGCTCAAAGTAGCTAGAATACCTGCAACGTATTTATATTTAATATAGTCAGACTAACGTCTGGAGGAAAACAAGAAAAACAGTGGTCCTGATTTCCAACAGTGTTGGATGTTATGGTGTTCTCCCCCAGCTCTGTTCTTGTACCAGGCAAGATCAATATGCTACTCTGTAGCAGGGACACTTTTTTTTTTAATGGTTATTATTCAGGGATATCATCAGTCTGAAGTAATAGAACGAACAAACATGGATTTACCTGGGGTCTTCTCCATTGCCCATTGTCATCTTGGCAGCACTGCCTGGGCAAATGCTTTCATTCCATGCTGTGTTATGTGATTATGGCCATACAGTTTTCCTTTTGCCTTTTTGAGGGCCTGCGGTATATGTGTGCACAGCAATGATGTCTTTGAGCCTTACCAAAGTAACTGCTGTAAGCTTTTGGGTGTTCTGATGCCCAAGACGTTTCTTTGTGTATGAACAGAGCTAGTCTAAATCATGCTTGAATTTTGAAAGATAACATTTATCCTTTCTTTGAGAGCCCTTACCTTCAGGTCTCCTTAGCCTTTGTCTAGACTGCAGAGATCTGTTGTCACATCTCTGTGATTCAGTGCCCAGCCAAGAGTGGACAAATGGGGTGACTGTATTGTTTTGAGGATGTTGGATGCATGGTATTTCGTTACTTGCCTGTGTTGAGTCTCATAGGTATACCACCTTGCTACCTCTAGCTTGCAGTCATGACACTGCTCCCACCTGTAGAGCAGTAACACCCTTGGATGTGTTAACATTAAAGCACTTGTACTTGTTCCGTTTGACCCAAGCCCAAAAGCTGGAAATGTTGCAACGATAAGAAACTTCCATAAATTAATTAGTTCCCTTTGCAGAAAGCATGTGGGTAAAGAAACTGCCCTTAAAAGGATCAAGGGCACGTGGGGCTGGGGAGGGGAGATGCTTTTCATTTATTTGTTTAGTGGATGTTATATGCAGTTACTGAGCAACATGTAGATCAAAGGCAGAACCATATTTATGTAGAAACTGTCTTTTTGTTTTCAGTAGTGGTTTTCAAGCGCTGTTCTGTTTTCCTTAACTATTCTAAGTTATTTAAAGCCAATTCTCACTCACAGTGGCCCTCCATTGACCACAACTCTACCCAGCTGGTGTGGCCTCGTAGCCCGCTGCCTGACGAGTCCCCAGGTTTATGAAGTAAGTAAAATAACTCAATACTTCTGTGTTTTGTTTTCTTTATCTATATGACTTCAGCAACTTACTAATTTACTGCAAAGGTGGTAAGATAGATGTATTGTAGGTAACTGCTGTCTTGTCCTAGATGGAAAAGAGTGACGATAGTCACCCTGAGGCAACAACTTCTGGTACTAGAAATCAGAGAAACTGTTACTGTTCAAATGCTATTTAATAATATGTAAGGATATTGAAAAATTATAGATCTAATTAGTAAACTAGTTGTTTATTAATAACTTCAATGTATTTTGTTCCTTCTTAATACTTTTGGACCAGATTCTTTTCCTGCTATTTCTAAGATTGTATTGAGGTCTCTTTGAGAAATGACATTGACATATTTATCAATGCCAGAAGGAAATCTGGTAGGACATCGCTTCTTTGATTCCACAGTGAAACATAAACAGTTTCTGAAATGTCATCTTATCAGTTACTTATCTCAGTCTAGCAGCTCAGCATACTACCTGTGGGGCCACGTCTTGCAATAATTAATGCTTCTTTCTCCTGTTACTCTTGCAAGATCCTGATATACGCCCTTCCTATCAGTAAAATGCTTCTGAAGTCTTACAACTTTCTATGAACTGATTTGTAAATAAAAACTTAGTACTGGGTGATTGCTCAGATTTGCGTGTTCTCCAGAATGGTAATATCTTTGCTATGTTCAAGTAGCGTAGCCAGATTTCTATTGTTTGGGCCAGAATTCTATTATTTTTTTCCTAGAAAGTTACAAATTCCACATGCAACTTTGGAATACTCCCTCGCATTTCTTTCTGTATTAGAATCTTACTTTTATCTGACAGTAAAATTTCAAAGAAATTTGAAACTTCCACTGCTTATTTAGAGCTAATGTAATGCAAGAAATTGGCTTTGTTTCCTTCTTTGCAATGCCACTAGAGATCTTAGAACAGATCTAGTCTGGAAGGCATCCATCAGAGCAATTAGTCTACTTGTGTGTTGCCCATGTGGCTATCTGTGTATGATCTTACAAGATTAGATCCTCAGTTACTGGATAAGTAACCAGAATGAGCATGTAGGCTCTGGCTTTCATTTTCTCTAAGTTTGGCCCTCTTTTTTCTGTATTCCTCATTCATCGTTACTACCGTATTTGCAATTTACTTTTTTAATTTTTACTGTATTGTGAGCAAAAGTAGAACAAAGGGCAACAGGCAGAAACTGGAACACAAGGCATTCTATATAAACACAAGGAGGAACATCTTTACTGTGAGGGTGACAGAGCACTGGAACAGGCTGTTCAGAGAGGCTGTGGAGTCTCCTTCTCTGGAGATATTGAAGACCTGTCTGGATGCCTACCTGTGCAACCTGCTGTAGGGGGCCTGCTTTGCAGGGGGGTTGGACTCAGTGATCCCCAGAGGTCTCTTCCAACCTCTACAATTCTGTGATTCTGTGTGTGGAAACTGACTTACTTGGATTGGTTCTGTGGCACACCTCACCACCTGAGGTGAAGTATTAACTTTGTCGCTGCGTAACTCACTGTTTGTGTTAAAAATGCTTACAAGGCTGCTTACTACTTTTAACACTCCGTGTGGAACTTCTGCCTTGTATTCATTTTTTTTACTGTTTATATTTTGGTGCAGTGCTGCCTTAAGATTAGGGATATCAATCTGAGACGTAATTTCTAGTTTCCTTTCAAGACTTCCTAGCTCTGCAGCTGCTTTTTACTTCCTTGCTTTTCTAGAAGAATTGAATGGTACATCTGAGAAGATTTAAAGACTGAAGACCTTGTTTGTGTTAACATAGCTGGAAAATTTAATATTGTGCCACTTAAATCACTCCTAAATGCCTCCCACCCAACAGAATCAAAGTTGGAACTGAAAAGCACAAAAGGCTGCTGTAGTTAGTGTTTAAAATGATTCCTTTTAAAAATTCCCTCCTGTCTTTCTCTTCAGTGCTTGGCCGCTTGGCAGGGCTTTACAATTTATCCTAAACTAATGGAGGTAAATTAGAATTCCCTTTTGATATGTTCTTTGAAATTAGCAGTAATTCCCTTTTCTACCCACCACTTATTCCATCTGGATGGAGCATCTGTGTTATCACTTGCTCTTCCTGATGAAGCGCTCCTGGGGATTTTGGCTTTGCTTGTTAGTTGAGGGGTGTGCTTTGTCCTACACATGCCCCCACCCATTTTTCTAGAGTGTTTTACTCTTTCACCGTGCACAGTGGGACACTTGGTATGAAAGCGGAGAGAATTGAATTTAGTTTTCTAAACATACAAATCCAATAAAGAAACTTCATTTGCAGTCTGCCTAAGTCTTAGGAGAAGTAATTCTCAAAATCAGTGAGAAAACTGTTCGGTTATTCTGCCCCTCTCTTTCTTAATGGATCGAGCTTTATAGCAAAAATTGTTTAGTTTCCTTGATGGATTTGAACTCAGCTGTGAACTAGAGAAACTAAGCATCAGATTTAAGCTGTAATATGTTTTGCATGTGTACAATGATATGCCTTTACTTATCTTGTGGCTCCAAAGTAGTTTCTGATGTAAGTTTTGCCACCTGTCATGCCTGTGCTGTATTCAGCACGCGAGGTCAAAATACTACCTATCAGCAATAAAGACTGGTTTTGTAAGCAGTAAGCTTTAGCTGTTAGAGCATCTCCGGTACGCGTTGTTAGGTATGTGACATCTCTACCGAAAGTTATGACAAATTGGATGGAATGCTGTGGAGTTCCTTGGGGTGAGTAGGTAATGGTGTGTTAAGTCAAAACAAACTTCAGTCTTTTGCAGGATTTTTGAATTAGGTACTTAGCCATTATAGTTTGAGAGTTTAAATAATGAAGTTCAGACCTATACTGCTTGAGTGAATTGAAGTTACTCCTGCAGAACCATAGGAGATTACAGAGGCCAGTTCAGGGTTATTCTTGGAAGAATTTCAAGTCTCTAGGGATCTACTTGGATACATTTCCTGTCTTTCTTGAAAGAATTGTTCATGCTGTACAAACCACAGTCAGTTTACGCACGCATTCTCTTTGCATGCAAACATAGCATCAAATCCATATACTACATGGGTTTGGTCGTGTGTGTTCTGTGGGAAAGTGTATGAAGTGAATCGCTTGCTGTTTGCAGTGTAGATCAGAAGTGAAATAAGTAAGAGCATCTCAACTCATACAAGGCAATGTTTGTTCACCGTACTGTGAGAATGCTCAGTGTTTTCTTTGGAGCAGATCCTGTTTATGAACGCGTAAGTACAGCCTGGGACAAACCAGAAAGGACTGAGTCAGGAATTCCCACGAAATATAAGGCTTGGGACCCCTCTCCACTCGTATTGCGCTCCCAAAAGCTGCCCAGACTTTAGGGGAAGCTCAAGTGTAGTGTGTTTTTTACCAGTTTCAGATCTGATACATCCTTGCTGCCATTAACTTGCTGTGAAATGGTGCTGTGGAGCTGGGAGACGCTCTGGGAGGTTGTGATATGCCTGCCCTTCCTCGGTGCTTCTCCAAGGGCAAACACTGTGATAGGCAACTTGTGGTACAGCTTTGCAGCATCTTTGGTTTAGTGCCTGCAGTCTGTTTTAAGAACCGCTTGCTTTTTGTTCTCAGTGTTTCTGCTTTTCGTCTTATTTTGAAAGTCTCTTCTTCAAAGATGGTGTATATAGAAGGATATCAGATGTTCTTAAATAGCTCATTTTCTCACCCCTTTCTGAATTGTCTTAGTCTTGTTTCTCAGGCTTCTTTTTTCAATAGAAAGCTTGTCAAAGCTGTTTCTGTCCACCATATCAGAACCTTTTCGTTTTGACCTTCTCTTGAAGATGCTGGCAATAGTTCAGTGTTGGTTTGGTTTTTTTTTTTTTTTGCAATCAAAGAAAGGGGGACTCTTAAACTGCATTTGCCCTTTGAGAACAGCGCTCTTTATCACAGTAACTTTCAGTAATAAGGGATAAATGTGGATGTCATGACGGTTCTGAGAAATTAACATTCAGTCTAAGTAGGGCTTGTCTTGCACCTGACACTGAACTGCACTGCCTTTAGTAAGCTCATGACACCTCTTCCAGCCCTGAGTAGTTCACATTCTGTACCACCTAGAGGGTTCTGCTGCCTTAATGCGGGTGGTTCTCATTCTGAAATAAAAACAGGAAGTTTTTTCCAGGAAGCTTTATTTAGCTAGGCCTAGAGTTTTTCCATCAGACATTAATCAGAATTGTCAGTCTCAACTATGCTGAACTACTGCTCTGCAATCCAGGTCGGGTTTTCAGGTCAGGCTGACCACAGGCATCCTGTCTCAGATAGACTTTGCCCTCCTTCCTTTGCTATAGTGGAAAGAAATGATGTACTTTGAGAATGTGGCCTGGAGAGCATTCAGCCTACTGAGGAGAACAGTGATACACACGCTTACATTTCAGCTCTGCTTTTGGTTGCAAGAATGCGGGCTTTATAGTACTGTTAGAGTTTTCTTCCAGCATGAGAAAAACCCAACTTCTGACTAATTCAGGCATTTTGCCTTCTATGAAGACCATGCTAAACATGGTATAATTTAATGGTTTGCTGTTGTATTGTGCTGTGTAGGAAAACTGACTTGAAGTTTTTTGTTATACTCATTGAATCATAGAATGGTTTGGGTTGGAGAGGACCTTTAAGATCATCTAGTTCCAACCCTCCTGCTATAGGCAGGGACACCTCCCTCTAGACCAGGTTGCTCACAGCCCCATCCAGCCTGGCCTTGAATGCTTCCAGGGAGGGGGCATCCACAGCCTCACTGGGCAACCTGTTCCAGTGTCTCACTGCCCTCACAGTAAAGAATTTCTTCCTAATATCTAGTCTAAATCTATCCTCTTCCAGTTTAAAACCATTTCCCCTCATCCTGTCACTATCAACTCCACAGCCTTGAATGTAATGAATTTGGATTTAATGAATTCTTACTAGTTTGCATCAGTCTTTTGCTTCTGAACTTTCCTAGGTAGAGAAAGATGCAACTCAGACTTTGTAGCTGGAATGCTCAATTGCACTCAGTCTCAGGCTTTCTTTTTCCTGAACGGCCTTCTGAACTGTCATATAAAAAATGGAGTAGACAGCTTCTCTCTCCTGTGCTTCTCGTACTCTTCTGGTGCTACAGAATCACCAGTGACTTGTCTGAAGATCTAGTTCTTGGGCTCAGCTCCCCCTTGTCTGTCCACAAGAGCTGTAGTTTTTCAGAGAACAGCAAGCTGATTTGCAAATGCTGGGTTCGAGGTTATTTTTAACACTTCTTATGGTGGAATTTTACCTCTTGCTTCTGTATTGACATGTAGATAAACTTTTCTGGTCAGTTACCTTTCTGGCAAAGACCCAATGCTATGCACTGTACAAAAGCTTTCCTCCTTTTTTGCAGAATCAAGAACAACTTAGAGAAGAGGATTCTGATTTTATTCTCAATGACAGTGACCTCACTGTGACATACGGCGATACAACAATAACTGCAAACGGTTCTTCTGGCCCCCATACAGCCACCACCAGCCTCGATGGCAGGAGAACAAAGAGCAGTTCAGAGGAAGCACTGGAACGCGACTTAGGAGCAGCAGAGCATGAAGTTGCAAGCAGGGGTACCCGGCTAGTATTTCCTCTGGAAGACAATGCGTGATTACTGACTCAGTAAAAACAGCTCTCGCTCTGCGGATGGATCAAGGAAGACTGCTGGCCACTGTGTCACTTGAGGTGGGGGTGTTTGTTTAAACAAGTGAATGTGTTTAAGTGGTTTTACTAAGGTCTGAAGACGTCGCCTATTTTTTACTCAAGATGCTGACAGTGGGGATTTTCTAGATGTCTGAAAACAGACAAACGAGAACTGGCCATTCTCTTCTTTTACACCACACATTGAATCTAAGCGTAACTAGCATGCTGCAATTGTCTTGTTCAGCTGCAGCAGCTCTCTGTGAGAAGAGGCGTGTGACAACATTGTCATAGAACTGAGCTTGTCTTGGCTTAGCTTGTGAATGTGGAAGAAGAAATATAAACGTGATGATCACGGAGATCAAAAGGAATGCGTATGTATCTGAATGTGGAGAGGTCCATTTACTTCTCTAGCGAGGTTGAGAAATCCAGAGGTAAAATGGGACGGTATGCCTTAGGACTACAGATGCATGAATGCAACACTGGCAAGTCTGTTACTACAATCTGTTCTTCATGTATTTCAGGGAAAAAAGGGAAAATAAGATTTTGTTACTGGCCATGTGTTTAAATAGGAAGACACTGAGAGCTGTTTGTCCCTTTAGCTTTGGGCACCTTGACTGCTACCATTAGCCGAACTCCTCTTGCCTCAAAAGAGTAACACCCATGTTCTTGTGGTCTGAGACATGCCTGACCTGACACAAGCCTGGAGCCAGGCTCTCGGGTAGAAGTCAGGAGGGAAAACTTTCTCTCCCTTAAGACTGCGAAAAATCAGGTGAAGATAGATGGAAATGTGTCTTGGGCTGGGGAAAACAGCTGGTAAGAGGAGCAGATCAAAAAAGAGGGGAAAGAAAAAAAAAAAAAAAAAAGCAGTATTGAACCCACACAGAGATTTCATATTTCTCAGAAGAGTCCATGGGGTCTGCTGACAGTTCTTGTGCGTGATAAACAGCAAACATTTAATTAAAAGGACAGACAAATACACTGGCTTTCCCATTTGTGTCTATCCTAAAAGAAAGGTGTTTACCGCTATTCTCTTTTGCAGAGTAGATGTGAAACTTCAGTGGGGCATTGCCCAATAATGTATAAGCTACAGCAGTGACGAACTGTAGCAGCATCTTAAGCGTGAAAAGGGAAAATCTTTGCCTAGTATGTAGCCCACTCACACGCAGGCTAGCTTTAACGTGTCGCTAAACGCTTCTTACTTTCCAGGTGAGGCGATATCATTGTCTTTGCTTACAGCTGAAAACTGTTGCGCCTTGAAGAGCAGTTCAGCTACTCAAAGCATGCTAAAATGTCGTGTCATTCTCATGTCTCAGGAGGTTTATTTTTTTTAAAACGATTCTGTGGCCCACTAATGTGATGTAATATCAGTTTGTCTAAAAAGTGTGGTTTCTTTCTTGCTGCCATTTCGGTTGTTCCTCATCAAATTGTGTGTGAGTAAATACCCATTGTTTCTCCTTAACTATTAAACTTAATGCTTGGCTAATGATGACAACGTACTGCTGCAGAGAAACACTGCAGTCCTATGGTCAAGTCTACTTTCTTTCAGTTGTTTGCTAATGAGTGATCTACCTCCAGTATGTGTCCCTCCTACGTATGTTTTTAAAGGGCATTGATCTTTAATGACTGCCTGACATTAAAAAAAAAAAAAAGAAGAAGAAGAAACAAGAAAACTAGAAACTTTTTAATTTTTGGTTGGGAAAACTGAGTTTTGTTCTTAATGGGTGAAGAGTAACAAACCCTGATAAAGAAAGATCTCTGAGCAGAATAAATCTTTGAGTTCTCTAGTTTCAAGAAAGACAAAGATGGCAATGATCCATACTCTATTTATACTCATTGTAACTTGGCTTTCATCATTTTTTTTGTTGTGTTTTCTAAGCACTAGCAATAGGAAAAAAGCAGTTACAAAATTACTACAATTTATCCAAAGTAAATGGACTTAATACAGTGAGGTAAACTTTACGTGCATCTTGAAGGTTGCCCAGAGATGCAGTGGATGCCCCGTTCCTGGAGACATTCAAGGCCAGGCTGGACAGGGCTCTGAGCATCCTGATGTAGCTGTGGGTGTCCCTGTTCATTGCAAGGGAGTTGGACTAGATGGCTTTAAGAGCCCCTTCCAACTCGAACAATGATAAGCTGAGGAGTCTCAAATCACTTGGAGTGAAAAACAGCCTTCTGCAGAGGTCTGTTCTTTAGGAGAAAGTTCATATACAAATTTTGGAAGTAAAAATTGTTTTGTTAGCTTTCTTGGGAAGAATGAGCCTCTGAAAGCAGTAGTAAACCATCCTGGTACAGATTCTTTTCTGTCTGTGTTTACAATTCTAGTGCAAAGATAGATGGTTGAAATGAAGTTTGCCAGTAAGCCCAAAATGGGATTGTGAAAGGCCAGCCAAAGCAGAGTGATGAATTAAATAATCTAGCTTCCGTATTCCAAAACTGTTGAAACACTTCTCCAGGATAGTGAGGAGATGCCTATATACAGAAGCTTAATTTTATTCCTTGATTTATTCTTCTTTTCATTTTAAATCTTCCAAAATTGGAGTTCACTGTCAGCCAAAGGTAAGCTAAAACATCTAGCTGCTTCTTACTACACTGATCCTTGTTCAAAATTCCCTAATTTCCTTTACTAAGGAAGTAGGGGGAGAAAAACAAAACAAAGAACCACAAAACGCGGATTAAAAAACAACTCTTTGTCCCGAAAAACAGTATATTTCACCAACTAGTGCCCTCTAAAAGATCATTTCAATTCCTTTCCATTAAAATGCCAACCTGGCAAGAGCTTGACCGATCCGTACAGCAGATGTAACTTCTTTCAACTTTCGTTTTGAATAGAAAACAAAGCTGAAGACTGCAGTGAACAGCAATTGATACCTACTAATATATGCTTCACATGGAAAGAGAAGATGTGTGAGGCGGTGGTCCTTGCTGAACAAAGTATTGCTATAGTAGCATGGGATGTTGCAGCTGATGTGGCTGCCCTTGGGCTTGGGACTGAGTGATTCCTCCCTCTAGATTTTTGCTTCCTGCATCATCAGTCAGGCTGCAAATCTTCACCTGACATTGCCAAGGAGTCTGCTGATTTGAGTCCCTGCAGATGGGCAAAATGAAGTCCCTGATCTTCTTTCTTTACTTCATGGAAGCAAATGCTGACAGTAAAACCAGACTGGTCTGCAGGTGTTCTGTTTCTTATGCAAACAAGTCTTTGATTTGATTGAATTCAAATCTACAGTACGCAAGCATAACACTAACATCATGTTTGAACAGACTAAGAAGTTACCTAAACCTTTCTGTACGTTCATCTACAATGTTTTGGAGGGGAAATAAGACACTCATTTGCGGAATTAAGAAGAACACTAAAATAGGTAGAAAACTGGCATTTTTGTGCTTAGCTTGCTGGGTGGGTGAGTGAGAAACAAATGTGTTTTGAGTCAGTCACCCTGCATGTGGTTTGTGCAAAAGAGCCAATTCTTGTAACTTCTGTGGGATTGTAGACAGATTATCAGTTAAAGGTGAGGAGCTATTATTGGGTTCTCTAAGTACAAGGAATGGTACAGGAGCAATCCTGTTACAAAAGCGGGCCTAACAGTGGATTTACAAGGTGCTTTTTGTGAGAGGTGTTTAAGTGCTTCTGTGGGCTTCAGTAGTAGCTCCAACACTCTGACTTCAAGTCAAGTCCTCAGAAAGGAGGAACACTGTGGCAGATGTGTTCTTGCTGTGTGCTCCATGTCTGATGTGCAGACACGCGACTTGTGAAGCCACACCTCAAGTGCTGTGTCCAGTTTTGGGCCCCTCACTACAAGAAAGGCATAGAGGAACTGCAGTATGTTCAGAGAAGGGCTATGAAGCTGTGAGGGGTCTGGAGCACAAGTAAGTCTTATGGGAGTGACTGAGGGAACTGGGATTGTTCAGTCTGGAGAAGAGAAGGCTCAAGGGGAGACCTTATCGCTCTCTACAGTGACCTGAAAGGAGGCTGTAGTGAGGTGGGAGTTGGCCTCTTCTCCCAAGTAACAGTGATAGGATGAGAGGGAATGGCATGTTGTACCAGAGGAGGTTCAGACTGGATATTAGTAAAAAAATCATCTCTGAAAGAGTAATAATGTATTGGAGCAGGCTGCCCGGTGAGGTGGTGGAGTCACCATCCCTGGATGTTTTTAGGAAAACTGTGGACGTTGCAGTGAGTGACGTGGTCCAGGGCAGTCACAGGCAGGGGTTGATGGTTGGACTAGATGATCTTGTTGCTCTTTCCAACCTTAATGATCCTATGATTGTAAGGGTAAAGTGTTAAATACTCAGAGATTGATCAAGTCTAGCCTTATTCCAAGGATATGAATTTCTTGGCCTACAAAGAATGTTTTTTCACTGTGAAGAAATTTCCTCTGGGGAAAGGACTGCAGAAACTGCAAGTGGAGGGGAAAAAAAAATTATGTTCTTGGCTGAACTTCCAGTGAGCTGATGCGAGGTGAGTATGGAGCAAAGTTTCTAGTGATGTTCACCAGTGCGATAGCCACGTTTTACTCCTGGCAGGTGGAAGGACCTCACAGCAGGAAGTGTAGCAGCCTTAATAGGCAGCTCAAGCGATTTATAATAACTAGGTCACATCGTGTGATTTTAATTATTCAGCAGGACCGTTTGTAGGTTGGTGCAGAAACAATGATCTATCTTCAGTTGAACTTGGCTTGCAGTCTCTCTTCCAACAGTATTGATCAGACTTAATTTTGAACAGCAAAACACAGAATGCTATTATGTTTTGTGTGCCTTTTAAGGAGAGGTGCAGTGTTTCTTTTAACTCTGTTTGAAGTAGCTCACAGGAATAACATGCCTGACCTCAGTCTTGGCAGACATGGTCTCTGCTTCTGCACAAGTGTGGGAATGGAATTTGAGTACTCAGAAGTTTCAGCTTGGTACGCTTTTCTTTAAGATGTAGGTGAGGGGGAGTATCTTTTGGGGGGAGAAACCAGCGAATTCACAGATACATCAGCAGCAGGGAGTATTTCTCTCCGAACCATGGAACTCATGACCCACAGGGACTTACAAGCAAGGGAGGATAAGAGATGACCGAGAAGCAAAGAACTTTGTGCAGGAAAGAAGGCAGTAAATACCCCACACAGCCTCTGTGCAATCTCTGTCGTAACTAGAGTGGCAGTAAGAAGGATGGAGCTGCTTAGTAGCATGAACATGTTCTTAAGAGAAAAACACATTGAGTAGCAATTTCAGATGTCCCTACAATGAAAACTGTTCTTTGCAAGAAGCAGCTGACACAAACCTTACTTGTGGAGTTAGGAGGGTTGTACATCCCAAGTTTGGAGAGATTTGCACACTGTGCAGCGTGAAACCACAGATTCCTCTTGGCTTACGATCTTGGGAGTGCCCTTCTGAAAAATAACTTCCAGTGCAAATGTGCCCGCAAAGTGAAAGAGAAGGAAAGAGGGGAGGAAACAGTGAATTTCAGAGCCAGGAAATGGCTTAAACAGGCAGCTTTACTGTGGGAACAGCATTGTAAACAACCATTGCTGTTAATCTTGCAGTCCCAAATGCTGAGTTTGGAGGATTTCTGCATAACTTACCCTAAAATAAGAGTGATGGGATAACGCAACAGTAATTCAACTGTCCCTCATCCTAATTCATCATAGATTTGAAGGCTTTTACAAGGAAAGCCTGATTTGCTTCTAATCTAGGGCAAGGACAGGAACGTTGAGTGATTTTAAAAAAAAAAAAAAAAATTTCACTCTCTTTTCTTGAATCTAAAAAGTCTTTAGTAAATTTGGAACTAGTTCTTAGGGTAACATTAGTCTGATGAATGTGAAAGTGCCTTAATCACGCGTAGATACAAACAAGGTGTAAGCGTGGGCCAATCATATTTGAATCTGTGTTGCAGACTCAGATGAAATTCCGTATCTTGATTTGTTACATGATTTATACAGGCTTTTGCTATGGAACTTAGGTACTTGTGGCAGGCAATGTGATTAAGTACTGGGATCGGTTCCGATTTCCAGTTAATAAATGATCTATCTGGTTTGGATGCTCTATCCGATACACCTTTATCCTATGCTACTTTCTTAATCATGGTCTGTTACACACCACCCTACCTGGGTGGGCTTGCAGACTTTCAAACTACCATTGGGTCTGAAGCTTTATCTGGGGACTGAAACTTAACAGGCGGTTTATAATAATGTATACTGAAGTAAAGGACTTTCCAGTTTTTTTTTCCCATGCTGTGTTGGAGAGCTTGGTGCTCTACAGGTCATCTCGAGAGAGATCACACGGCATGTGCGGGACAAGTGGGGGATCAGGCCCAACCAGCATGGGTTCATGAAGGGTAGGTCCTGCTTGACCAACCTGATCTCCTGTGATTGAGTGACCGCCTGGTGGATGAGGGAAAGGCTGTTGACATGGTCTATCTTGACTTCAGCAAAGCCTTTGATACTGTCTCCCATGGTATTCTCCTGGAGAAGCTGGCAGCCCATGGCTTGGATAGGTACACTCTGTGCTGGGTAAAGAACTGGATGGAGGGCCAGGCCCAGAGAGTGGTGGTGAATGGAGTTAAATCCAGCTGGCGACCGGTCACGAGTGGTGTTCCCCAGGGGTCAGTGCATGGCCTGTCCTATTCAGTATCTTTACTGATGACCTCAATGAGGGCATTGAGTGCACCCTCAGTAAGTTTGCAAATGACACCAAGTTGGGATGAAGTATCAATCTGCCTGGGAGTAGGAAGGCTCTACAGAGAGATCTGGACAGGCTGGATCTCTGGGCTTAGGCTAATGGGATGAAGTTCAACAAGACCAAGTGCCAAGTTCTGCACTTTGGCCACAACAACCCCAGGCAATCCTACAGGCTTGGGGCAGAGTAGCTGGAAGACTGTGTGGAAGAAAAGGACCTGGGGGTGTTGGTCGATGCTCAGCTGAACATGAGCCAGCAGAGTGCCAGGTGACTGAGAAGGCCAATGGCATCCTGACTTGTATCAGAAATAGTGTTGCCAGCAGGAGTAGGGAAGTGATCATCCCTCTGTACTCAGCTTTGGTGAGGCTGTACCTCAAGTGCTGGCTTCAGTTTTGGACCCCTCACTACCAGAAAGACATTGAGGCCCTGGAGTGTGTCCAGACAAGCGTGACGAAGCTGTGAGGGGTCTGGAGCACAGGCCTTATGAGGAGCAGCTGAGGGAACTGGGATTGTTCAGTCTGGAGAAGAGGAGGCTCAGGGGAAACCTTAGCGCTGTCTACGATGACCTGAAAGGAGGTTGGGGTGAGGTGGAGATCGGCCTCTTCTCCCATGTAACTAGTGATAGGATGAGAGGGAATGGCCTCGGGTTGTGCCAGGGAAGATTCAAGTTGGATATTAGTAAAACTTTCTACTCCCTTTTTCCCATCTTTCTACTGATGGTCAGGTGCTGGAACAGGCTGCTCAGGGATATGGTGAAGTCACCATCTCTGGAGGTGTTGAAGAACTATTTAGATATTGTACATGGTTTAGTGTGGAAATAAATATTGGTTGTAGGTGGATGGCTGGACTGGACGATCTCAGAGGTCTTTTCCAACCTCAGCGATTCTGTGATTCTACGATAGGTGTCAGCGGGGGGGAACCCTGTTGCAGTGGTATGGATAAAGGCAGTGCCTCTCCCTGGGCCATATTCTGTAGTGCAGAGCCAGAGAGGATGTGTGTTGGTGCACATGAATGGGCAGCAGTCATATTTCTGGGGTAACAAACATTCAAGTTAGCTCTAGCATTTGATAATATAATACTTTTTTGTTTAATTTTCAGATACCCTTAGTTTCCTGCCTTTCTTAAATGTTTCTGAACTCGAAGGCATCCCATATAAGAACATTCAATATGCAAGTAAAAAAGTGTGGTGGAAATATTCAGGCTTCATTTTTATACCTGAGCACAGTGTCAGAGATGTGCTGTGCTGCTTGGGGAAATCTGGTCAATTAGATAGCAGTAATTGGAAATACTGCACTCGCAGCCCACTTTGATGTGGTTATTTGGAGGAAGAAAATGTGTTCCCTCAGAGAAAGTGAGTGCTTGACTGTAAAGGGTTTTGCTGTACTGTTAAAATATTTGATTTTAGCCTATAATAAATAGATTGAATGTATTTTTAACTAATAAAGTCTCTGATGTTGCTATTGCAGGGGCAGGGAGAAGTAGGCCGTGCAGCTCCATGTCACAGCATATTCATGAAGCTTATTTCTGAGTTGTACTTTAATCAAGGAGGCTGTCATCCAACGATTCCAAATTTTGGTCCTAGATTGCCTGACTGAATGTCTTGGTGTTGGCACAGACTAATGGCAGAAAGCAGAATGCCAGGAGATGGGTAATTACCATTGTGAAATAGCAGCTCCCAGCATGCAGGGTCACAGAATTTTGATGATGTTAAATAGCAATGGGTTATGGTTTAACTAAACAGAGGGGACAGAGAAGAGAGAAAAAATAAAAATGTATTGCAAAAGCCGTGTTCTAAGGATAGTAGTAGTGGAAGAGGGGGAATAGAAGCACCTGCTGGGCTTTCTGCCACTGGTGATGTGTGTACACATTAGCTACACATTTAGTGGTGTGGGCAGACACACCACTGACCGCAAGTCAGGTGGTTAACTATACATTTATTTAATCCAATGTCCTTAAGCAATTACATCTCAGTTAGCAAATGCTCAACAGAGCTTAAGCAATCACAGTCTCAGCAAATGCTGAACAGATAACAATTCCAAACATACAGTAACAAACAAATGGTCTTGGCAAAGCATACAACAAATGATGCGCACCCCCAGCTCCCCACAAAACTGTGAGGTAACTCATGGAAATTCTGCAAGTACACGCTGCACTCCACAAGCTGCCAGGTATTGGAGTCCACCGATTCCCCCGAGGTGCTGTATTAGACCGAATTCCTTGAGAGAGGGCTGTAACCAATATCCCTTGGCAAGAAGGGGCATTTCTAGATATTGTTAGGAAGGGTAATACGACCTGATGTTCAATGGTCAGTCCAGATGTCAGTGCCCACGGTGTGGAGGTCTCAGTCCAGCTGAGAGGGGTCCTGCTTGATAGTGGTCCCTGCTCTGCTAGTGTCTGGAGTCTACTGATCTTGTTACTTCATCGCTACAGTGCATGCTGTGTCTGCTGTATGGGTTTAGTCTGATAAGCTGTGTGCGGCCTGCTTCATGAAGAAGCAAGGAAGGCCTCCCCTGGGTCCTGCAGGAGTTGGTTACTTAAGCCTAGAGCCATGGAACCACACCTGTGAATGCTGTCGCATGTTTTGTCTTGGTGCAGCACCACCTTGACATGAAACAACGTGACAACAGAGTGGCATTACATTCAGGCAGAAGTTGCTGGGTTAGGCTCTTGACATTAGTTTAGGCTGTGATCAGGACGGGCAGAGTCAGGTTTATCAGTTCTCCCAGCACATAATTGCCGCAGGCTATGCACCAAGAGGGCGAACAAGATGTCTAGGCAGAAAACTGCTACCAGACCTTTGCCTGGTCCCGTTTTCCACCCCTCACCCAATTATGCCTTTCCCTTTCTTCAGAATGCCTTTTCAGGAGAATCCCACAGCCATACTTTTGGCTCTGTTTGAACACAAGCTTAAGGCCTCATCCATGCACTCCTTTCCAAAGATAAGAGGTCTTCGTGTTGTGTGAAGCTCCTGCTTTGTTAACGAGTTTCAGGTTCAGTGTGAACACAGACACCTGTTGTAGGTCAGCCAAGTGCTTTGTCTTTACATTTCTTACTGTGTTCACAACTTGATGTAGACCTTGGAGATGCTGAGAAGTAGCGGGTATATATGCGCTCCTACAGCTTCTGTAGAAGTCACTGGAGTTATGTGGAGTTACTGTGAGCTGCACCAGGAGAAGCCACGGCCATGCCATCTGGATTCAAGTCAGCTATCAAACCTCTGGTTTGATTGGTAATGGTGGCAGCTTGGCATATGCATGTATGTTCTGTATTTCAGCTCAGTAGTTAGGAGGGTGGGTTGTTCCCCAAGGTTAAGGCCAGCAGCTCAGCCGTGTCCTTGCAACAGAGAACTGGAGTTCCCATCCTTAAATGTGATTAATGATTCCCAGGTAGGAGTATCCAACACTTACTCAGATATCCTGTTATTTTAGAAAGGGCCACAATCTACAGCTGACAGTAAATATAATAAGCAGCAGTAAAATGTAGATGTACATCAATATGGGTGTGATAGACGGGACTCCAGCTTCTCTATCTGCTCTGAGAATGAGTGAATCTGTCTGAATTAATAACTGACCATTTATTCCTGGTTCCATTTTCATATCTTGTCTCTCACTAGTGTTCATGATGGAGACATTCTAGCAATGTTATCCAGAGGTGTGCGCCGCAGGATCTGGGAAGGGAGTGAGTAAGAAAGTGCAAAATGTGAAGGGTGCTCAGTCACTCAGGATGGTGGGTACTAAGGTCATGACTCTTACAATGTGAGTAGCGTTTAGTGAAAAACACCTCTAATTGTATGAGTGCAGTGGCCTGTAAAATAGCTCTTTCTTTGTGAGAGAGCTCAGAATCATTCTGGGTAGTGTTCAGAAGGTAGCAGGAATTATTAAAAAGTGAATGGTGCTGGGAACAAAAATCCTTATGTTACTGTGTCCTTGCCATCAGCATTCCCTGCAGCTTTGGCTATCTTTGAAAGGACGTAAAAGGGAGAAAGCAGAGCAAGGCAAAAAACAGCCAGAGCTCCAGTGTAATTTTCCTGTGATGAGTAAACACCCGTGTTGTTAAAGTTTTGGTAAAGGAACAAATCTGAGCATGACTTATCGCAGTTCTGGTCGATGGAGGCAAAGCCTATCATAGGCTGTTCTGTCTGCTTTCCCTACAGATAGCTGCAAGCAGTGTTTCCAGTCATTAGAGCAGCTGCATTTTGTCTGTGCTTCTTGTCCGCTCTGGTCAGCAATGAGGTGTTAAAGTGACCGGAACGTGTTTTAGATAGCAGTCATTCTTGATCCTTTCCAGTCATGAAGTTGAGCTGAAGCTCACACCTGCTCTAGGCCTGGGAGCCTAACTTTTCCAGGATCACACTGTATAGGCACAGCAGGAACTTCCTGACAAGATAGCACAGTTCCTCTACCCGCTCTGAGTGAGGGCAAGCCACCCTTCTCGCTCCAGTTCACCCAGCACTCAGGAAGGGAAGGAAGCTCTGCAGTAAATCTGGAAGTGAGAAGCCTATCGTGGTTTGCTGTAGTTAAGTAGGTTTGGGCATCTGAAACGTGAACATGAGAAAGCATGTAATCAGGTAAGGGAAGAAGGTCTGGTATTTAATGAGAAAGGAACTCTTCTTCAACATTACCTAGTGTTATCTTAGAAAGCAAAGCTACTTCCTTACAGCTACTTCCTGCGTACAACCATCCCCCTTTGAGGAACCGATGCTTTTAATGCTACTTGTTTTCAAATGTTCTGGGTTTTTTTGTTTTTTTTTTTTTTTTTTAAATTTAATCCAAATAAGCTGTTGTTCTTTTGCTTTTGCATTATGTTTTTCTCAGATAGCTGGGAACATCCTTCTCTAGTTGTGACTAGCTAGGCTTTTTAAGGGTTCTCAATAACTTCTCAGTGTGCAGACACTGGCTGGATATTTGAACTAAATCAAACAGAGGAGGAGTGGAAATTGTGGTATGAGATGGTGATAACAACTGAAGCGTGCCTGATGAGCTGTGGAAGTTCAGCACTGTCTTTCTTTCCCCCGGGCATTCTGTGTATTCCCTAATATAGCCAATAAAGATGTTTGTGTTTGTCAACCTAATATCGCTTCTGCTGCAAGATATCATAGGTGTTTAGACCGAGCTCAGTGTTTGCAAAGAAACTGAATGTTGTTCATCCTATTTTCCCTAACCAGGAGTGGGATCACTAAGTGAAAGCTATTAATTATTCCCGCTAGACTAACCTACACACATAAGACCCAGTGACTTCTGCAACACACTCGCAGTACCAGAAGCCGTGTGTGTTTTTGAAGTTAGGAGCAAAGAGGTTTTTTGGTTTTGTTTGTTTTTCATAAACAAAGTTCACATTCAGTTTTGTGCAGTGTGATGCTTAAAAATGTAACTTTTTCTAAATACACTGTTTACGTGTTCTGAACCATCTGACTAATGAAATAAAACTATCAAATCCATGTCTATTAAAAATGTTAAAACCAAGCCTCCTCTCTTCTTATGGAACAAGAAATTGTATTTAAATGCTACATGATTATGTCTATTCTGAGCAACAGAAGCATAATAAGCTGGCATCTTACCAGTTGCAGCCACAACATTACAAAGTAGTGTTCAAATTGGTGCTCAGATCTAAAGATGCTTTTAGCGCTGCAGCTGCATTAAAGAGAAACTATCCACTTCCCCAGCAGTTTTTTTACCCTCATTGGTTTAAAGCCATCAAATGCAGAATTATCATTTCAGAGGTAGATAAATCACAGAATCTTAGAATGGCTTGGGTTGGAAGGGACCTCAAGGATCATCAAAGCTCCATCCCTCCCCTCCCCCCCCCCAGCCACAGGCAGGGCCGCCAACCTCCACATCTAATACTAGACCAGGCTGCCCAGGGCCCCATCCAGCCTGGCCTTGAACACCTCCAGGGACGGGGAATCCACAACCTCTCTGGGCAGCCTGTTCCAGCACCTCACCACTCTCATAGTAAAGAAAGAACTTCCCCCTGACATCCAACCTAAATCTTCCCTCCTTCAACTTAAAACCATTCCCCTTGTCATGCCGCTATCTACCCTTTCAAAGAGTTGACTCCCCTCCTGTTTGTAGGCTCCCTTTAGGTACTGGAAGGCTGCAATGAGGTCACCCTGCAGCCTTCTCTTCTCCAGGCTGAATGAGCCCAGCTCCCTCGGCCTGTCTTCGTAGGGGAGGTGCTCCAGCCCTCTGATCATCTTGGTGGCCCTCCTCTGGACCCTCTCCAACAGCTCCTTGTCCTTGTACTGGGGGCCCCAGACCTGGATGCAGTACTCTAGATGGGGCCTCATGAGGGCAGAGTAGAGAGGGACAATCACCTCCCTCTCCCTCCTTCTGATGGAGCCCAGGATACCATTGGCCTTCCGAGCTGCAAGAGCAAACTGCTGGCTCATGTTCAGGTTTTCATCCACCAGGACCCCCAGATCCTTCTCTGCAGGGCAAGAAAAAACAAAATAAAATAAAACCCTGCAGACATTCAGAAATTGGTCTCAGGAATTACTCTGTGGGACCTCTCACTGCTTCTGCATTCACCACATCAAAGCATCATTAGATGAGAAAAAGTTCTATTAATTAAATGCCCACCTCAAAATTATTGTCAAGTTCATAGCATCATGGGAAACTTCTCCTACTTAACCTATCACCACACAATAGAATCATTAAGGTTGGAAAAGATCTCTGAAATCATCTAGTCCAACCGTCAACCCACCGCCACCACCATGCCCACTAACCATGTCCCTCAGTACCACATCCACATGGTTTTTGAGCACCTCCAGGGATGATGACTGTAGAAAGTGATAAAGTCTCCCCTGAGCCTCCTCTTCTCCAGACTGAACAATCCCAGTTCCCTCAGCCGTTTCCCATCAGACTTGTGCTCCAGAGCTCTCACAGCTTCATTGCCCTTCTCTGGACGTGCTCCTGGGCCTCAATGTCTTTCTTGTAGTGAGGGGCCCCAAACTGGACACAGCACTTGAGGTGCGGCCTCACCAGAGCTGAGTACAGAAGAACGATCATGTCCCTGCTCCTGCTGGCAGCACTAGTTCTGATACAAGCCAGGATGCCTTTGGTCTCCTTGGCCACCTGGGCACACGGCTGGCTCATGTTCAGATGGCTGTCAACTAAAAATCCCAGAACCTTTTCCACCCCCCAGTTTTCCAGCCAGCTGCTGTACTTCCACAAGCAAATGACCTGTAAGTCATTTTAAAAATGAGCTGAGTTTGTTCAGTTTTAAAACTGCTTTCTGGCTGTCTCCTTCAAGGTTACTATGACCAGTCTACAGGCAACACATTAACCTAGAGCAGGTAGCCAAGAGCGGCAAGAGGTTTATTCTCCATGGAAGTATTAAGACAACCACACATAAAATCTTGTCAGAAGATAAAGGTTAACTCCTTTTCAATCCAGGAACAAATTTTGAGTAATATCAGCTTGATACTTCCAGCGTGAACATAGCAGCTTTGATTGTAAGTTCTCAAAAAAGTCAACCTACACAAATATTCTGGTAAGGATTTACTGAGAATCACTGTGAGCTATGGCTCCAGTCTACAGTTTATGGTGGAAAATGAAATTCATACTAAATTCCTCAGCAGTATAACTGCAGTCACTCAATCAGAAAGAAGCAACTCAAGGCTGGGTCCTGCTTGCTGTCTGTTTCCACATCTTACATCAAAACCGCAACAAAACAAAAACCACTTGGAACGGGCACGACAGGTAGGTGAGAACACCTCTCTTCATGCAAGAATTTGATGTTGTACAAATATTTATCTGGTTATCTGATATGGTGGCATTAAGGCAGCACTTGGAGGAGTTCTGTGGCTTGAATCACATGGAGCATGGAAGATGCTCAACGAAAAAGGATGAATGAACCCCAGAGTGCTCTGTCAGAACACGAATTGTACAACTGAAGCCTGAACTGGAAGCTAATAAGCTTGAAAGCTGATTAACGTGGTGTTTTTTTTGTGGTTGTTGTTGCTGTTGTGCAATAATCAATCATATAATTATGTACTTCTGCTAAAGCAAAGTTACAAAGTTTCCAGAAGGAAGTGGTGGCAGGCTGTGCTCTGCACCCAGAGAGAGAAATAAAAGACCTAAAGCAAGAAACGATTCTGAGTGATGGCAGAGAGCACTTTTATCAGCAGGCATCCTGACTGCTGGGGGCAGTTCCCGTCTTCTCAGAAAACAGGGCAAAAATTACCAAGTTAATGATGTGGCTTTTGTTCTCGTTCTCATTTATGGTACAGCTCTGGTACATTTTACTTAAATCCTGGCAAAGACAAAATGACCAAAATTTTTAAATGACATTAAGTTGTTGTGGAGTATTCCAGAACAAACTATTCACAATATTTCTGTGAAGGGCAGCATTCCCTCCTCCTCACAGAGCACACAAACAAAACACATGAAGCATCTGTAACCTGTGGGCCTGGCTTTCTGTAACATTACAGCTGGTTTTTCAGAAGGCTTCAGCATTCTGCTGACAACTTTCCACAGCCCGTGGGGCTCCCGGAGCCCACAGTCTCACCTCATGTCATAACACAGCTATCTACCACACCAATTCCTTCCCATTTCTAAATCGATGGAGCTGTCTCTTAAAAGGAGTTGTCTTTTCTCCCTCCCTTCCTGCTCCACTTGGAAGCCTGCTCCAGAGTCACACAGTTCTTCCAGCTTCCAGGCTAAAGTGATTCACTGCTCATGCACAAATTCCTGTTCTTGTGCCAAAGCTGTCCATGGCACGGTTACCTCTCCCCCTTGCTGCTATTCATTCTGCTGTGTGCTGCTGTCCTCCTTCCACCTTTCCTTTCAGGCTGAATAGCTCTGTCTTCTCCAAGGCAGAGGGCTTCTACTGCACTTGACATTTCTCTCTACCTACTAAAAGTCTGAATTAATTCACCCTGAGACTGGGTAATTAAGACACAGAGTGTGGTACTGCCATCAAACACGTGCCTTTTTCATGGGAACACAGAGGTCTGAGTGTGCTTGCTGAAGGTAAGACCAATGCAGATGTTTTCTGGTGTAAAATAAAGACACACAAACATACAAAAACCACTTTTACTAGCACATGCTAACAGTTTTTCGCAAACGTGGCCAACTGAGAGCAGCAACAGTAAAAACCAAACACGTGCATCCCTTACATGGAAAGTCATTCCCCCTGCCCAAACTGGGGTTCTTGTCCCAAAGCGCTGCAGTGACAAATGACTTCACATCTTGAGAGCCATCTTTGAGAGCACTTTGGACACAGGTGCAACACCACCACATCCCAGCCCTGGTTTCAAAGATGGACTCCACTGAATTAAGTTCCCCAAAGAGAATTAAACCTTGAGCCCAACAAGAAAAGATTCAGCCTAAATACAGTTAAAGTTTGTCAAAGTTAAACAGTTAGAAATGGGGAGGAAAACTTGGAGGCGGTGGGGAAAGCCCCAACTCCTGTTCATTAACACCAAGAAACGGTGAGCAGGGCATCAGCAGGGCTCAACAGCTTGGTGCTGGAAGTCAGAGTTGCCTGGTGCCAAATACCAAGACAGCATGAGTACAGCCCTGACTGCAGGATGTGCATCAGGTCCCAAGCCTGCAGAAAACCACCACTTCGATGCCTTTGGGTCTACAGAGCTCTGTTCTTCACCAAAATATTGTTTAATTGCACGACCGTAACAAACTCAGAAGTTCTGCACTGGTTTTCATAATCGGGCTTACCGAAAGCTGTGGTAGTGATGGTAGCCTGGAGAGAACTTCATGTAGAAACTCAGAACTTTTCTCCATACTCAGAGTGACCGGGGACAGCACTGAGCGTACTGACCCAACATCACAGCTGTTCCATAAGTGCCCATTCTCCACGACCATTCCAGCATTCCTCAGAGGACAGAGCAACTGGGAGAGCTCTGTGCTGGCAAACAGAAACCAAAGAAAGAAACACCTCTGCGCAACAAAAACATGTCCATTGTATCTAAAGTATGTGAGTACATAGCGTGGAGATCTGCAAGTGATGTCCCTGCACGTGTAAGTCATGCAAGGGGCTGTGTTTCTTCACTCTGCACTTTCACTGCTTCTCACGAGCGTGCAGTTGCCGCCCAGCAGTTTGAGGACAGATATGATGTGGTAACAGAGCAATTAGCAATTCCAGCACGGAAACACCACACTCAGAGCACAGCACTTTACATACAATTAGAGGACTCAAGTTTCTACCTCTCTTAAGGCAAACGCACCATGATCAAAAGTTAAGTAAAACCAGATGACAGAAATAATGGTGTAAGCATTTGTCGGCTTCGTTCCCAGTTCCAGCTACGACTTAATGTATTAAACCTGTTAATTCATTACATGTAATGTGACACAAGCATAGACTGTTCCCAAATCTCAGTCTGAACGACTAAAGCTCTGTGGCCCCTGTGTTCTAGAAGATGCCCAGAGCAGCAGAAGAGCTCATTAGCAAGCCACAGCAGTGCAGCTTAACCCTAGCTGTCCTGCACCCGGTGCCCAGCAGGCTGGGTGTCCTTCCAGAGAGCTCTCCCCACAAAGCTGCAGCGCCCACCCCAACCTCACACATTTCTTCTGTCCTTTCAGGCACAGATCGATGCTGTTGTTCGACATTACAATGTTTTTCCTTCAAGGTGCAGGTTACCAGGCCAACAAGGATGCGCTGTAAACATCTGTCACAATGCTTCAGGAGCAAAGTAGGTGGTGAGCCTCAGCCGTTCTCCTGAGACGGGGGCATTTCAGCAGGTCCCGTCCCAGCTGATGTGGAGCAGTCACAGCATCTGTCGTTGAGCAATCGTTGTCTAACCCTCGGTGCTCTTGCACATCCTGCTCTAACACCCCCCTCGCTGCCACTTCTTCATTTTTCAGTTTTGTTTGTTCCCCGCTGATAGTTTCACAGGGTCTTCTAATAAACTGTCACGCCCTGAATACAAAACAGAAATTGCACTTGCTGTATTTTTATACACTTTGCAGAACAGAGCCTTTTTCACGGTACACACACACAAAAAAAGACAAGAACTCCATCAGGTCTTAGGAGAACAGCTTGTGGTGAGAAAAAAAACCCAGTGAACCACTAACAAAGAAACTGCATCAGGAAACAACTTCTGTGGAGAAAAAATAAATCTTGGTACAGAAAATGCATCTGTCAATGTGGAAACTGTTTCAGAAAGCACGGAACAGTTTACAATTAGCGGATTTTTTTCAGAGAGAAGCACGAAGTTAGGCTGGGCGACAACATCTCTCACAACAAACCAATAAAAGTGAACCTAAGGGTGCATTTCCCACAGCTCCCTGGGACAGACCATTGCATCCTGGGCTGGCACGATGAGGCTCTCTGCCAAGGTGAAGTGAGTGCTTAACAGCTGCACTGTACAGCTCCGCGACTGCAACTTGCTGAACACAGACCAGCACAGAAAGCATGCTCATGACTGCGTTTCTTCCCAGCAACAGTGTCGATGCTAATGGCACTGCTCTTGGGTGGGAAGGCCAAGGAAGGAAAAGAGCCACAATAAATTAAGGTTGGCCCTAACAGACTGACATGTTTCACAGCACAATACCCAAAGCATGAAAAACTACAGCGCAATGCAAATGTTTCTCGTAAGACAATGCAACGTCTTCGAGCTGCCTTAGTTTCCAGCAGTTTATATAAACACGGCTTTGTTCTGAGCCTGGATTATCCTCCATCTGAAGCTCATGCTCTCACTTTGTGCTTGAGGATTGCATGTTAACATCACCACAACCCTACGTACTCCCGAGGTGCCATTTAGCTGCTGTCAGATTGGAACGGACCCAAGAGCAGTTCCTAAAAAGTTACAGTGAGTGCCCACAAATCACTCTTCAACCTCCTGTCCCCAAAGCAAACAACAGAAAGAAGACACTTGCACGCACACACGCATACCCTCCTCATACAAGCCCCAGGAAGACTACAGAAAAACATCACCTGAAAATCCAAAATGAACCTTAAGGATGTGTTGTATTTTTTTTTTTTTTCCTTAAATACAAACTTTTACTTGGGGGCTTCTTTTGCCAGGATGGATTTGCCCAGCCTTGTGTGGCAGCATGTCCTCTGTCCACACGCAGGAGCTACAGCTGAAAGGATGTTATTGCTGGGAAGGGATGTGAGCACAGCAGCCCTGCACAGTACATTGTCTCAGCCAGGAAGCTGGGACAGAAAGGCATTCTCTCTGTTGGTTGAGAAAACAAAATGGAAATGTCAAGCATTCACCTTCCAGATAATGTCATTTCTACGGGAATCCGCGAATAACATGTCAGCCACCAGTATCACGTGTACCAGTCTGTTAGAATACCCCACTTTAAGAAAAGGATTACAGCCTACTTTAGAAAAGTACAGACTTCTGGAACAAATGTTCTCAAGACACGGAAGCAGACAAATGCTCACGTTGCTCCTACCAGTGCTCCAAGGGCAGGGCTGCAGGTGGGGGCTGAGGGAGGTGCGGGCAGGGCCCATCCCACGGCTGCAGGGCAACCAAGCTGTGGGCACGGCAGCTCCTGCCAGGCGTGGGCAGCCAGATCCCGCAGGGAGTCCCACAGAGGCCTCCTTCACGTGTTTTAAGTGCGATACAACAGAACCAGACGTGTTTTATGCTCTGGGAGGGGTGATGCTCTCACACGAGTCCTCTGATTCTTTGCTTGGAGTCTTTTGTCAACTCAACACAAGTTTTAAGAACTTAAAACCCTTGGTAGGTCAGTTTTGCGTCCAGTAGGCCTTGGAGCTCGATGCTGTCCTGTGAAGACCTCTCCTACCAAATACCTCAGAACTCGTAGAAGCGCGTACCCTCAACACCTGGCGGCCGTCCCCAACTCCCCTTCACAGCAGGAGCCCAGATCTTGCCGCCCAACGGCCACGCTGCACGGGGCCGCCTCGCCCCTCGCTCGCCGGAGGGTCCCCATCCATCCCCTACCGCCGCTCCCCGGCGCTCAGCGGGTAGGCGAGCAGGCTCATGGCCTCGCCGCACGCCGCCTCCACCTGCCGCACCTGCTGGCGGCTGAGGCGCTCCCGCCAGGCGTGCACGGCCTCCCGCGCGTCGCGGGCGGAGATGAGGAAGGGCCGCTCGGAGGAGTAGGCGGCGCCGCGGGTCATGTTGACCACGAAGGCCTCCATGGCGGGCGGCACGGACAGACCGGCGAAGCGCAGCAGGCGGCGCAGCTGGGCGCGGGGCTCCCGCACCAGGTCCTCGTAGCGGAGCTGCGTGTAGCGGCGGCGCAGCGCGGCGGGGTTGCGGCGGGCCAGCAGCAGGTCGCGGAGCCACGCCTGGCAGATGACCTCCAGCGCTCCGCCGAGGAAGAACTCGGCGCGGTGCTGCGCGGGGGCCCGCCCGGCGCCCAGCAGCCCCAGGCCGGGCGGGAGCGGCGGCTGCTGCGGGCGGGGCGGTCCGCGGGGCTCGGCGCGGTGCCGGCTGCGCAGCACCTGGATGCTCTCGCGGAGCAGCGCCTGCTTGGCCTTCAGGCGAGAGTTGTGGACGGCGCGCGGGTCGCGGAAGAGCTGCACCACGCGCAGGTTGAGGCCGGGCTCCCGCAGCAGCGGCAGCAGCGCGCCCAGCTCCAGCAGCCGCACGTCCTTGATGACCACCACCGGGTACTTGCGGCACTCGGCCTCCAGCTCGCGCAGCGCCCGCGGCGGGCAGCGCTGCTCGCAGGCGGCGCCGTCCACCAGGCCGATCTCGCGGCGGGGCCGCGGCGCGGCGGGGCAGAGCGGCGCCGAGCAGATCACCTTGTTGGTCCGCCAGCCGAAGATGCCGGCCGTGGTCAGGTTGGCGGCGGCGGGCGGCGCGGCGCCCAGCGGGTCGCGGGGGGCGGCGGGGGCGGTGTAGAGGCGCAGCACGGAGAAGTCGCAGCGGAAGAGGGCGCGCAGCATGTCGCGCAGGGCGCCCTGCAGGCTGAGCGCGTCGCCGGGGTACAGCGCCTGCCACAGGTGCCACATGGGCTCGTAGAGGTAGAAGACGTCGGGGTGCTGGTTGAACAGCTCCCCCAGGAAGGACGAGCCCGTGCGCCAGGTGGCGTGCAGGTAGATGTGCCGCTTGCCCGCCCCGCTGCCGTTCCCAGCCGCCGCCGCCGCCGCCTCGTCGTCGTCGTCGTCGTCGTCGCCGGGCGGCGGCTGGCGCTGCTCCCAGCCCCACTCGCTCAGCGCCTCCTCCAGGCTGGGGCAGCGCCGCAGCAGCGGCTCCTCGTCCGCCCGCGCCCGCCGGGCTCCGTAGTCCAGCACGTAGGGCACCAGCAGCAGCAGCAGCAGGGTGTAGAGCGCCAGCAGCAGCGCCAAGCGGCGGTGCTCCCCCCGCCAGCACCACCGCCGACGGCCCTTCATGGCGGGGGGGGCGGCCCGAGAGCGAGCGGCCGCCGCCGCTCCAGCTCTCGGGGAAGGAGGCGAATACTCGGCGGCGGGGGTGTGGGCTCGGGGCGGCCCTCCCGCCGGGAGCACGCCCACGGGCACGCCGGCCACAGCCGCCGCCTCACGGCGTCGCGCGGAACCGCCGCACCTGGCCGCGCCGACCCCAGGGCCGGGCGCCGTGTGGGCACCTCAGGGCTCGGCCGAGCCGCGGCTGCCTCCTCGCTGCCCTAACGTCCGCCTGGCGGGAGGAGCGCCCTCAGCACAGGGGGAGTGTCGGCCGGTGCTGAGGAGGCGGGCTGCGTGCCGCGGGCTCTGTTAAGCTGTCCAGAGAGAGAACGCGCCGTAGTGATGGGAAGAGTGCGAATGTCTGTTTAGAGGCGGGACTCGGTACGCGGCAGCTATTCCAGCTTGCTGTAGGTTTCAGAAGTCTCAGCCGCGTTTTTGTTTCGGTGCTCGCGGCGGCTGCCTGCGGGCATCTGTGCGCGGGCTGACGTGGGCACTGCTGCGGCACGTCCGGCCCTCCTGGTGTCCCCTCCAATCTCTGGTTTACTACCTGGGGACGCAATGCTACCTCCTCAGGCTTAGGGTGTCACCTCTTTTAGGCTTCTAAGAACAGATTAAATAAATCTCTTCATTCGAGATGGAGGTCAACAAGATGTTGACTTCGGGTATAACCCACTGCAGGGAACCTGCTTCAGCAGGGGGTTGGGCCAGATAATCTCCAGAGGTCCCTTCCAACCCCTGCAGTTCTGTGATTCAAGTGCTTAAATTCCAACACTCAGCCTCAAAATGTGCAGTACAGCCCCTGCCCCAGCTGAAGATGCTCACAGGTGGATCCCGATCCCGTGTTCCTGGTTAAGGTGACCATCTGGCATGAAAGTGACATCCCCATCCTGCTAACTGCATGGCAGTGGATGGTATCCCAGGAAGAGAACAATATTTAAGCATGGCACACAGTGAAATTCAGCCACAATAACACAGCTCTTGCCTACATACATGATGTTTTCACCTCCAAAGCAGTCTGTGCACTGTGTGTTCACCCATGGTGAGGCACATGGCATAGCGTTAGTCACCAATGTCACACAAAGCTGTACGGAAATGACACACTAGCCATAGACGTTCTAAGAATGCTCTCTGCACAGTGAAAGTGTATAGATACAGAGCTTTCAGTTGCTGTGCATTTGTCTGCCTGAATGGGTAGGTATTAAATAATAATCTTATTTCAGATTTATTGGGTAACATAAGAGGGATACAAAGTGATGCGGGAGAAAAAGTGTGTGCCTGCCGTGCCCAGGTAGGGAGCCAGCCGCCTGCCTGCTAACACTCTCCTTGACCTCTGCTAAATAAGCGTTAAAGACTCGGCTTCCTGCAGTTTATGATGTGCTGAGTGAGGAGATGGAGCCAAACAAGACTCCTGGGTTCCAGAGCAGAATAATGTACAAAAATCCGGAAGGAAATTCTGCCCCAACATATATTTCCCTACTTAGGTTCATTGTGGCTCTGGGCTTTTTAAACAGCAAGATAAATCAGTCTGAGCTTCAGCTCGTGCTGTTTTACAGCCAGAATTTTATTTAGAACCTCTTAACTAGAGGAGGATACCAGAATAAAAGCACATTTGTCAATACTAGGCCATGGACTTGCCAAAAAAACCTTGACCTATGCAGAGAAAATGCTCTTCTAGTATTTCAAGGAGTTCTAGCACGTTTGACTTGTGTGGCATGATAATAACTTTGGAGGATTTACCAACTTACCAAGATGTAGATGAGAATGGATTAATGTGAGCTACTGGGGTTGTCCCTTTGTAAGACATGTAAGAATAAGATGGCCCGCCAGACCAATGAGGGACCATAGAAATAAAAATACGCACGCGTTGCGCTGAACATTTTCAGACAATGGAGCTACAAACTTCTGTGGCAAGTGTTCTGGAAAACAGAAGACACAAATCACTTTACCACGGGCTATGTTTTCACTAATATAAAAACTCAGGAAATTCTTGAAAGACTATCAAACCAAAAAAGAATCACATTGAATGCTTTGTTCTGCACCTTCATAGTGAGGTTCCTGCACTGAAACAGGATCATCCTGAATATGTTCACTTTGGTTCTTTTAGGTTTGGGCTTTTTTGGAGTGGAGAGAGAGCAGGAATCCCACTAAAGCTAGCATTCATAGAGTATCTCTAGTTGGAAGGGACGCTTAAGGATCACTGAGTCCAGCGCCGTTCTCCACACAGGGCCACCCAAAGTCAGACCATCTGTCTGAGAGCATTGTCCAGATGCTTCTTGAACTCCAACAAGCTTGGCACAGTGACCACTGCCCTGGAGAGCCTGTTCCAGTTCCTGACCACCTGCTGGTGAAGAACCTTAAGATTCTAAAAGAGCTTGAGAACCTCAGAGAGCTGGGAGGAGATCAGCCCTGGCTTGTCTTGGCTTTCAGTTTGATTAGAGTTTGTTCTGTCTTCAACACTAACAGTAGCGATAAGGGGGATGATCTTCCTCCATTTACCTTTTTTTTCCCTATGATTCATAAAGACACTATTTAAATAGATTATCTTCTTCATTTCCTTCCAAAAGCATGATAACTCAGCGCATGAGAAAGGCAGACAGATTCTTTGTTCATACGTGAAGCAGCCTGGCTGGCATCTGACTTCTGCCATTTCTTGGTGATAATTCTTTGCTTCATGCTATATTATAAAGAAAAAGAGGGTCAAAGTAGACATGTTCTGCATAGTTTTGTGTAGCCGTACTTCCATTCTGGTTTCCAAGTTTGTCACTGAAAGGGCTGGCTGTTTTTAACCTGGTATAGCATTGGCTTCCTGTGTATTATCTCTCTAACTTGATTTTTGCTCTTCCGTCTCCCACAGCTCTTCAACTGACAGGAAAGCCTGTAAACGTTGGAACACAGTGCTTCAGCTCCAGAATCATTTTTATCTTCTCAGCAGAGGTTTTAAAATAGAACTAGTTGCCTCTGTATCTCTTCATTTTTTGGATCATGCATGCTCTTGTCATTTTCAAAGAGCACTTAGCGATTAAAAATAGCTTGATTATCTGATAAAATTAAATGTGCTTTGCAAGAGGAGCATGGGCCTCACACATCCTGGCTGCTAATGAGCACTGTGCTTGCAAACATTGTCACTTACAGACTTCAGCCAAAAGGAAGCCCATGGTTAATGACAGCTTTCAAAGCTTTAAGAAGCCAACAAGCTAGGACAATGTTTTCATGTAATTCTTTTTTACTTTTTTGAAGGGTCTTTGTCATCCAGGGTTTCAACATGTGAGGCACTATGTGCTTTGCATACAAGACCAGTCATAATAGGTCACGGTTCGGAAGGAGTGCATTGAGAGTAGCAGGATGCATGGTGGCGTGGGAACCAGGTGGGTCAGCCCAGGGTTTGGTGCGATGGAACTTCCCTGAAGCAGAACAGAGACAGCCTGCAGTAGGCCTGAAATACTGCACGGTGTTTGGGAGGCTCGGTGGAAACTAGAGAAGATGCTGAAAGTGGAAAGTCAGACAAAAGGAGTAGCAGAAAGGTGAGGAGACTGTAGCCAATGGCTACAGTACTGGCTGAGAACTGGTAGAATCATAGAATTAGCTAGGTTGGAAAAAACCGACAAGATCATCCAGTCCAACCATCCACCTACCACCAATAACCCCACTGAATCATGTCTCTCAACGCTATATCTAAATGTTTCTTGAACACCTCCAGGGACGGTGACTCCACCACCTCCCTGGGCAGCCCATTCCAGCGCCTGACCACTCTTTCAGAAAAGTAGTATTTCCTAATGTCCAGCCTGAATCTCCCCTGGTGCCATTCCCCCTCGTCCTGTCACTAGTTATAAGAGAGAAGAGGCTGACCCCCAGCTCACTACAACCTCCCTTCAGGTAGTTATAGAGAGCAATAAGGTCTCCCCTGAGCCTCCTCTTCTCCAGACTGAACAATCCCAGTTCCCTCAGCTGCTCCTCATAAGGTCTGTGCTCCAGACTCCTCACCAGCTTCGTTGCCCTCCTCTGAACATGCTCCAGGGCCTCAATGTCTTTCCTGCAGTGAGGGGCCCAAAACTGGACACGGTACTTGAGGTGGGACAGTGCTCAGTATAGAGGGACAATTACTTCCTTACTCCTACTGGCAACACTATTTCTGATACAAATGGAGTCATAAAGGGAGCTTTTAAAAAAGAAAAATTATGGTTCCTTTTCTGACATCAGTGATCTTGTGAGCTCCTCCAACTTCCTGTAAGAAAGGAAGGAAGAAAATGCCCTCATTGAAAGTGATAGAAGATGCTACTAGGAAATATAACAAGAAAATGCAGGAGGTTGGAAGGCAAAGCAAAGTAAGCATATGAAGGTTCAACAGGAAGGCCAAAGGAGAAATCTATTATTTCTTACAGTGGAAATACAGAAAAAAACAGTTAAGTAGCAATGAAACAAGAATGAGCATGTATTCCGTGCTCAAACTCAATGCTAATACAACTTGAGTATTTCCATGGATGAGTTTAATTTGAGGTATTTAAGGTTCTTCATAGCAGAGTATGCCCAGAGTACCCCTATTATCCCCCAACAGTGACAGAGTAACCTTGCAGCCCAGCAGTGGGCATCTGCTGCATGAATAGCCAGCACCTCCTGAAAGCCTCTCCATGCCTCACAGTTTGCAGTAGCTACTGAACAAGAGTTATTCTCACAGGAACTTGTTTGAGGTCTCCCTGCTTCAAGAACAAGAAGCACCTCAACGCTAAAATGGATCTGATACCGTAATTGATAATGGCCGAAACCACAAATCTTTTTCTGTTTTCTCTCAATTTTGCAGACGTGCTTTTGCTGAATTAGAGATGCTGATGAAGAATAACAGCAAGCTTTTGCAACTCAAGTTAAACCATTGTGTCTGTGTAATTAGGGAACCAAATCTTTTGCAGTTCAGTCAAGCGAAAAATTGAGACTATTTTTAACAGGGGATTTTTTTTTCCAAAAATTCCTCTGACAGCTATTGCTACAAAATGCGTGCAGGTCTTCCGTGCTTTGTAACTCAACACTTTCATGCACAGAGTATAATATATAACAGGCATTTGGTAACCGCACTTTGCATAGTCAGAACTGAAGTGGGAGTGAGAAGTAAAGGTTGCAGTAGGTATCAGCACCTTGGCAGAAAACGACCGATGAGGACAACATGCTTACAGCAATTTTCTGTGATTAAAATTTGCCCAGGGCAGTTCTTTGTATGCAAACTTTAATTGTCAGGCTCTATGCTGCTTTAGTCCTGTAGACAGTTTAATGCATTTTTGGGCAGCACACAGCACTGAGAATTGCATTACAGATTTTACTAAAGCTTTAGTACAGATGTCATCTGCTCTTTTGCTCTCACGTTATCTGCACTCATACCATACCTATCAGGAAAATTAAGACCAAACCCACAAACTCAACTCATTAAACAACTGGGTGAGCAGAAGAAAACCACAAAGTAAAAGGTCATCACATAATTTCAGGATATAGTAGCGGGTTGACAAATGAGATGTAACTAATGTTCTAGCTGAACGACGACAGAAAAGTTGCATATGGTTGCAGAGCTCCTGTGCAAATTAATGGAATCTGTTCAGCTCAAATAGAAATCACCTAAATTCAGGCTGGACTCAGTGTAATCTCTGCAATACTCCTCATGTTCTTCACCCAGGATAAATTCCTGCCCATTCTGCTTTTGGGTTGTCTATAGAAGCGTTTTGGGAAAACCTGATCTCTGTACCTCCTGGAACTATCCTCTGCCCAGGTGGGCTTTCTGCATCATGCATTAGCTGCTGGGCTTGGATGTGTGGAATGTGTAGGAATTACCGGCAGTAGGATTGAATGGGTCAAGTCTAGCTGTTCTAGTTTGCTGTCCGTGACAGTCATTAGCCAAGCAGATACTAAAATGTTCCTCATACCTCTGTCCTGCATTCAAGAAACTTTGTACTTCCTTTGCTCTCTTTAGTCCTCTTGCCTACAGGCTTTATGCTCTTATACTCTTGGTGGAGGGTGCAGTCCCCAGCCCCAGGGAAGAGCCCTGTTCCACCTGAGGCTGAAGCAGCTGCCAAGGCAAAGAGCAACAGCAGGCTTTCCACATCTGTTTTGATACTGGGGTGAAATGGAAGGAAGACCCTGTTTCACATCTTGTTTTGACAAATTGCCATACTTCGTGGTTTTACTGTTTTTTAATTTCCCCTTCAATCACCTAAGAAATACCTCCTGAAAACAAAGTAAGACCACTGCTAAACCTGAAAATCTTACAAAAATTTCAAGTATTTCAAGTATTTGAAATCATTGCCACAGCAGCATCTATCTGCATTTTGAGGCGCTGCTCAGGCTGGATGCCTTTGATCTGGACATTTCCTACAGATGGCCCCAGGCTAGGCTGATGTGGGGTCCTGGGCAGGTTGCAGGGAGCCCTGGAGGGCAGGCAGGGAGAGGGAGATCTGCAGGTGCTCTCAGGAGACGGTTTCATTTCTGCCACCAGGCACTTTGAGGGTTGTGCTGGATACCCACCCACATCTGAGCTGATCACTGCTATAGGGCCCAGGCTCTTCCACCTGTGCTCACTAATTTTTGCTGAAAGAAGAGAAATGCACCAGTGTATATTCTCCTCACATTCCCAAAGTATAGAATCATAGAATTGCCAAGGTTGGAAAAGACCTACAAGATCATCCAGTCCAACCACCCACCTACCACCAATATAACCCCACTAAACCATGTCCCTCAACACAGTATTTAAACGTTCTTTGAACACAAGGAGTAAGCATAACATCAGCAATCACAAGGCTGTATCTTCTCTTGGCATCCTTGGTGTACCAACAAAGTTGGTAAAGCTTGTTTAACAAAGGTGAGGTGTCCTCTTACTGGGACTGACTCAAGTAACTCCTCTGCCACCAAGAGTTATGCTTAATTCTGAACTGAGCAAATCCAGATAGCTAACCAGTCTCTTTACATTTCACCTATTTGGGGTTTTTATCTACTTTGCCTTGGTCAAAGGTGTCCTGAATGGATTTTACCCATACTCACAGTCTGTGACTTAAAATAAAGGAGTTTCCTAGCTACAGTGTCACCTCACCTCTTGAGTAACTCAGCCACAGCAGACTTGATGGGCACCAAGGAACTTCTCTGAAGCTCTGGTTGAAGACGCCTCCTGAACACACAGAGTAGGGCAGGATAACGTGGGCACGTTCCACCTGTCCAGAGCCCTGGTATCTCACTGGCAGTCATCGCAAGCATCAGTCTGAGCTGATGGTGCTTTAGGAAACTTCAGTCTCCATGCCTTTCTTGACTTATTTTGTTTGTCACTTTTCTTACAAGATTTTTTTTCTTTCTAAATTACAGCCTCAATTGTCTCCACCCAAGAGTACTTTGGGTTTTTGATGTATCTCACCTTACAGCACTGACAAGAAGGTTTTGTAGGACAATCTAAATCAACACTTTTCAGTAGTTTATCTTTACTGACTTCAAGGGTCCGTACAGTGGCTAGGGAGCCTGACATTTACTCTGCAAGGAAGTCAAATGGATCAGTTTGTTTAAATGTTCTGCCTGGGATCTAAGATGCACTGTGTCTATTTACTTGGTTAATTTATCTTTATCCTGAGGGAGACCTGAAAAAAAATGGAGCCTCTCTTTAAATAGTTCCTGAAAAAACAATCAATTAAAATTATCAGTGTTTGTGTTAGGAAACCTGTTTTCCTTCCCTACGTGACCCACATAAGAGCTCCCTGTGATCTGAGTGCCAACCTTGTGTTTTGCAGGACTGAGTCTTGCTGCCTTGACCACAGTTCCTTCTGCTCCATGACATGCTCAAGCACAAAGCATGTAACATCTTTCCTGATTTAATTAGTGATGCCTCCATCTGTCTCATGATGAAAGTAACTGGCATCAACGTCAAGCTACATGGCTTTGTTGACTCTCTGTCCTTCAGACTGTGCTCATGTAACGTCACCTGTGGAGAGCAGTGTGAATTATTATGTATTTCTGATGTAGAAAACTGTATGCAGAGGCTGAAATACAATAAAATCATGAAAAGATGTCACCAAAGCTATGCCACATCATATAATAAATGCTAAGTTGCAATAAAAACAATTAAAATTCAAATGAAATTGAAGTCAGGTCTCATATTGTTTCTTTTATTACTTTTACACTATCCTCAGCACAGTAAATTCAATACAAAAACCAACCAATTAATACCAAGATTACCATTCCTAATATAAACTCTAAACGTGACTTTGAGTTTGATCAAGAAACCTAGGCTAGGACTGGAGAATTTTAGTGAGTAAATATAAGATGCAGCTGAACAGAAAAGCAGAACTATTCTTTTTTTTTGCACCAGAAACTCAGAACCGATTACAGAACTCCCTTCAGTTTTTGCTGTGAGGGGGTTTTGCTATGAAGATGGGATATTCCTGTTATTCTCATATTACTGCCACAGTGCCTTTATAATACAAACACTAGCAAAATCATTTCAGTAGAAATCTTAGCAGTCCTTAATTAAACAAAAGCACTTGACTGTCTCAGATCTCTAGGTGATTTTAGATGTACAAAATAGCATAGAGGCTGCCTTTATGAAATGGTTTACAATCATATTAAGTCTGGGGAAATTTGACTCACCTTCACTCTTGCCCTTAGTGTCACCCTTCTGTTTTTTTCACAGTCCTACAGTTTTCAACTCTACAAAACCACTTCACATGGCTGGGACCTCCCTGCAGCTTTGGCCGGAGCTCTGCTGATGTTCTCTGAGCTTCTGCACTCCCTGATCTTCTGCACGCCCATGCTGCTGCCTGCCCAGTGCCTCAGCAGCTGTAGGTGATGTGCCATCACCCTGTTGCAATAGTTGTTAGCCCACCCTGGTTGTACAGCTGGCGTGCGCTAATAGTCATTGGGATTTTGTACCAAGGCCACAGTCTGAATTGGCCGTGTAGCTCATACGCCCACATGGGTGTTTCAGGGTGTGACACTGAATTAAATTAAACTTTCTAAATACAACTGATCCCTCAAAAAATCCACTGCGCTGGCAACTTTCTAATTTGTTCTGACGCTTTGGTAGAAAATGTCTGAATCACAGACTCACAGGAGGGCAAAGCCTGGCAGAGCCCTCAGGGTCCACCTGTGGCAGGGCCACCCAGAGCAGGGTGCCCAGGGCCACGTCCAGGCGGCTGCTGGAGATCCCCAAGGAGGAGACCCCACAACCTCTGGGCAGCCTGTGCCACTGCTCCATCACCCGCACAGCACAGGAGTGCTCCTGGCATTCAGAGGGAGCTCCTGTGCTCCAGTTTGTGCCCGTGGCCTCCTGTCCTTTCAGTTAAAAGATATGCGATACGTTGCAGTGAGTGAAGCAGGTGCCAACTAATTTCTGGTTTGTGCTAGTGTCCAACTGATGTGTGCAGTGCAAGGCAGCCCACAAAACCTCTGGCTCATTCCAGGGAAAGAAGGATGTAAGTCTTACTTCTCCCACTGAAACACCCTCAGCATGGCCAGCTGCTCACAGACAGAGGACTGATTGCTGGATGTGTCCTTTATGCCAAAGGTGTGAAGTATCACCTTCAGACAACTCACAACCATTTTTCTTTCAGAACATGGCCCACAAACCCACTCAGCAGCAAGTACCACACATCTTTAAAATGGGGCAGTGGGAAGTACCTGCTTCTTTAATTTTAAACTTAGCTTGATCCTACAGCTACACCATTTCCATACCCAGCACAAACAGTCGATGCTGTTTGTTATTTCCATTTTGTTTCATTTTATTATCTATTTTGTTGTTTCTTCTCATTATAAGGCGGAAAAGCCGTATCACAGTGATGAAACACTAATTTCGGGCACCGGGCCTGGTGATACCATGGCTGTGTCACAACAGTCAGAATGTTGGCAGTGGCTGTGTGCCTCAAGGCCAGCCCAGGCCGAATGACCCAGAGTCACATGAGAATGGGCTGAGGGCAGGGAGGAAGGGGCTGCCTACAGCGATGGAAGAGGGCTGCTTCTCTTTTTCTGCTGCTTCTGGTTGTTACAGGTAGGCTACTGGCAAGGCACTTATACCTTGACTCAGTTCCTCTTTCCCCTTGCCACTAAGCTGAGGAGTTGTCAGCACTCTACAGGAAAGATGAGCCTACCTGTACCCCGCCGTTGTCTTGCCGGGAGCTACAGGTGTACCATAGCCATGGGCAAAAGAGACATTAAAGCCAGTTTGGATGGGGCCCTGGGCAACCTGATCTAGTGCCTGATTTAGTGGCTGCCCATGGCAGAGGGTTGGAATGCAATGATCTTTGAGGTCCCTTCCAACCCACACCATTCTATGGTTCTATTATTCTGTGATCCACATCCTTCTCCCCAGATTTCCAAGGGCTCATCCCCACACAGGTCCTGGCACCAGCCCTAGTGATGTGGCAGCCACGTGTATGGCACGCTCCTGTCCTCTTCCTCCTCATCACTCAGCTGAAGAGTGTTGCAACTTTCTATGACGACAGTCGTCAAAGAATAGAGAAACACATATTCCTGGCCTGTACCATGTCTTGGTTCTACAAGCATTTGGAAGGTGCTCACTGATACGGAAAACGTGAACTGCACACCACCCACCTTATCTGTACCCAGTCCTACACAGGTGCCTGCAGATATGGACAATGGGATCTCCACGCCACCCACAGCTCAGGCACAGGCAACTGGAGCTGCTCCCTACCCACCAGCTCTGTATCAGAGCAGACTGCAAAACACCACCTTGAACTGCAGTATTTTATTTTCTCCGTGTTTAAAAATATGTGAATAAGCCAGCATGTTTCCTTGTCTGTTAGATATGTCCCTGTATTTCTGTGAGCTACTGTTAGGGAATGCAAATGGAGCTAGTGATGTGCTGGTTATTTAGGTGCTGAAGATTATGTGGTGATATTCCAGACTGAGTATTCAGATTCTGAGTATCGTCTTAATGTGTGACTGATACTCTCAGCCATCAGTGCTATATCAATGCATGTAATATTTCAAGTATGTAACGGCTTCTTTATGCAAAACACCAAGCACTCTCCCCTCTCTGCTTCTGCTGAAGTGAAATGTGCTCCCACCACACCAGAAAAATTAGGCACAATCAAATTGGGCTCTCTGTTAACCTGATAAAGGCACTTATACTCTATGTGCCGTGGCATACTCATACAGATACAAAGCCTTTTCAAAAGGCTCAATTTAAGAAAGCAAATGTAGGGAATGCCAGCTTTGTCCTGTACAGAGCACTAATTCAAAGGATAACCTACAGTCACACTGTAGGCAGTGTGTTGTTACAGGGAAGGCATTCCAGTAGGATTCAGGACATCTGGATGCCATTCCTCTTGTACCAAATTACTGCACGGCCAGGGACAGGTTACTTTCCATGTCTGAGCCTCCCAGTGTTAGTGTTGATCTTCACCAAGAACGCTGTTGTAATAAATATAATCAGCACAGTCAGATGTACCTCTTCAGAAGAACTGAAAAGGATGCGCGTCACTGCTTCATTAAAAAGACACAACACAAACGCTCAGGTCTCAGGCTAAATTGGAAATGCTGTGCTCCTCTGGTCGCACCATCTGCTGAGACCTAAGGGCAGACCTTGGCTGGCGCAGCATCCAGAGATGCAGCAATCTGCAGCACAGGGGAATAGAGGCGTCCCTGCAGCAGACAGATTAAGCTTCTTTTTATCTCATTCTAATCTGTTAATCATGCGCAGGGTTTAAGTGCAGCTCAAGGCACACCAGACATTGAATGATTTAATTTTGCACTATTTATTGAACTGGGTTTAACTTGAAGATACGTTGTTATCCGCTGCTCAGCAGTTCTTCAAAAAAATAGAAGTTTATAATGAGATTTCTGCCATGAATCAGTGATTGTGTGTTTAAAATGGGTCACGGGGCAACAGGGTTGGCCTGTACAGCTCCTGCCACAGCTGGTGATCTGCGACAGCCACACAGGTTAACCTCTGCAGAACTTATTGTGGTGTCAAAGGCAGGGGAGCACCATTCAGGCACCTAACAGCACTTTTTTTTTTTTTTTAAAGTAATAGGGGTCTGCAGCCCAAAGCCACTTCACCCAGCATAGAAAGAGAGAATAATAATAATAATAATAATAAATCCATGATTGGAAGTAAGGGGATGTAGTGGTAAATCTGAGCTCAGCCAAGAGGATGAGAGGCAGTGGCTGTGCTGGCCTGGAAGGGAGTTCGTAGGGATTCGTGGGGAGAAGGGGTCAGGCCGCACTCACATTCAGCTGAAAAGGGCTGGAATGCCAAGAATGCGTGAATGTGGTCTGAAACCTGCAAACCATGGAACTGCTGACAGCAGCACAGCAAATCCCACAGGGAGAGAAACCACCGAACATGGATAGAGGTGTGTTTCCGGATGAGATGGAAAACCAGCTATATAACAAGTTGTGCTTGTTCAGGGTAGTGGCAGATATTCTAAAGGCATTGCAGCACACACGACAGTGTGTTTCACAATGACTGGTGTCCGCCCTGCATCCTTGCTGATGCTGTGTGCAGGAGTGTACGTGTCTGAATCTTCCTCCTGGTTCAGAGCTGCCTGTTGGCCACGAGGTCCCACCTGCTGCAGCCCCTCAGCTCAGCTTACAACTGGGACACAGAAGAGCTGACCGGCTGTGCAGGCTGCATGCTCATGCAGGACAGTGATCACCAGCTCTATTTCTTTTGGCTAGGAACATGAGGAAATACTTACGTGAGGAATTAAGAAATCAAACATGCCTAACTTTAAATATTCAAGCAAACAGCACTGTTATATTTTTCACTCCCTTGCCACACAAGCTGGCTTGTTTCATTTAGCAATATGAAAGATAAACGAGTTACCTTCTGTGAGCTCCTGATCTGAAACTGCATAGCGTACGGGAGAATCAGATTCCTCAAGAACTGAACACATCAAAAAAGCAATAGATAGGTTAAATATACAATTGCCAGTGCCAACCGAATGCATTCATCTCTCTCTATCCATTCCTGAGGTAGATGTGTGCTTTCAATAATCACCAAGAATTCTGATGTTTTGTTTTCCCTTCTACTCCTTCTCTCCTCAATTTCCTCTCAGCCACATTCCTGGCCTCGTTACAAAATTTGCTCAGATAGTAAAATGTTATTTTTTTGGGAAATGGATTAGAAAAGAATGCAAACCACAACAGACATAAAACCTGTGCTGTGAAGACAAATGCATTCCTCACAGCCCAGAGAGGGATACAGTTCTTGAGTGTGGTATGTAAGTTTGATGGGGTGAGGGAGTTAGGGAAACAAATTCTGTACTCTGTCTTTACTCCTGAACATTTTCATCATGTTTACTGATAAAATTCTTTCAGCTGAAAGTGCTGAAAAGGCAAAGGGTGGCAACCCCACCCAAGGCAAGGTGTTGGAACTAGATGATATTTAAGGTCCCTTCCAACCCAAGCCATGCTATGATTCTGTGATTCTATGAACGCTTTTTTCATCCTTGCACCCTGCTATGTGTAAATCCTTCTTCAGCCATATGCCCTTTGGAGGGAAATCTCCCAGTCGCATTGGTTTGAGCTATGGAGCTGTGATCATGTCCCTGCTTGTTATGCAGTATTCACTTCCCATTACTCAGAAGAGATGCTCATGGCACCATTTACTTGGGTAAATGGATCTGTGCAGCCATTAGCCAAAGGATGCTATGGATGCTATGCCATGGACACTGCCATGGATGTCCCTTTGTCCAGGTTACGTGCTTGTACTTAGTGCTGTTTTGGAAAGGTTATTTCTGATTGTTTTTTTTCCAGTTTGTGAAAGGCATGGATTCTAAGGTGTTTTTTTGTTTGTTTGTCTGTTTGTTTTTGTGAGAATTATAGCAACCATAGCTCAAGACACTCCTAAACCTAAAAAATATGGAAAAACAAATTGTGTGATGATTACAAAGGGAGTTTCTTTCCCTCTGTCATGCAAGCAATCTGTGTGGCAGCTATGGGCTGTATTTGACAGCAGTCACAGAGGAACACTTTTCTCCACACCTCCATACTTCTTCACACCCTCCCAGCCCACTGTAATCTCTGACTCAGGAACAGTACAGAGATGACGATCGAGCTAATCTATTTTCAGTAATTAATGGCAGAATGAGACTTTCTGGCAAATAAGGTGGCATTTTCCATGCTAGTTGCTTCTTTGGCCATCACAGTCTTCTCAGAAGTTGGCCATTTTGGTTGCAGGCCTCCATCCTTCCCTCTTCCTAGGCAGCTCAGTCCCAGGCACTTTGCATTCCTCAGCAGATCTGACAACAGTTCAGCATCTATTGCTCTGGCCACACAGGGATAATGAAACTATTTCTTAGTAACTGGCTAACCCTCATCATGTAAAATCTTCTTTCTTCAGTTCAAAAGGGCCACAGTTTCATGCCTATCCATTCTTCAAAGTGGCAGACAGCATATAGATCTGAATCTTAACAAAATCAGTCCCTTCAGTAAGTTTTCCTTTGCTTTCCTGACAATCTGTTAAGGAGTATATGCTCACGCTATTTTGTCAAAACTTGCATTTTTTTACTTAGATGAGTAAATGGAGCAGTACTATCACTGACCCTTCACGATTGTCCTGTTATCGTTTCAAATGCTGCAAAAGACTGAACTTGCAGCTGGTGTGGGTACAGGCCTTGGGGGGTAGCTGCCTTCAGCTGCTCCAGTTTTACGTGTAGACACTTTTGCCTGGGCTTCACAGCATCTCAGGATGATGGAAGCTGTAAGAGACTTCTGGAAGCCTTCTGGACCAGTCCCCACTTCTTCTGACTTCGTTTTATTCATCCATGTTGGAAGCACTTACAGCTGAGCTGATCACCCTGTCCACCCTTTACAGTCGAAAGAGAAACTGGCAATACCAAGGTGCTGTTTGTTTTATCTAGTTCAAATATCAGCTTTCAAATAGGATGACTCATGCCCAGAAACATCTGTTGTTCTCTATTTGCTACAAGGAGAACCCAAGGTGACTAACGCTAAAGCTGATGTCTGCACTGGAAACATCTAATCTGAGCACATTTAGCCCACTGTCTGTTCATTGCATTTGTTTTATAAAAACTCCTGACATGCCTCTATGCACTCTTTGTGTTCTTCCTACTTGGTGCTGAACTTAAAAATTTCATCCACAAGGATTGGGTTGAATCTGAATAGTCCTTATTATTAATTGATATTATTACAAACTGAATTAGTTCACTTAAGTATTTTTAAATTCCTTTTGAGGGATGATGGCAGACTTTTTCCCATGCATCTTCAGATCCACTGTTCACTTACTAGGAGTCCTTAAATAAATCAAAAGGTCATAGGATCATAGAATCATAGAACCACAGAATGGCTTGGGTTGGAAGGGACATTAAAGATCATCTAGTTCCACTCCCTGCCATGGGCAGGGTTGCCGACTAGATCAGATCATATGTATTGTCCATACAGGTCAAGGAAGACAAGTCCAGCTGACACCAAGAAAGTTCTTGGTAGGCAAAGAAGAAAGATCCTATCACCTGTCCAGTATGTCATTTCCTACTTATATTCAGGTGAAACTTAAATAATTTACTTGCCTATTCCAGCTAAGTTACTTTTTTTCCCAAGTGCTAACAGAGTCCAGTGCTTCTACTCCTGTCAGTACCCTTTAATTAAGAGCAATCTGTTTCTACTTGTATTTCCTTGAAAAAACCTACTAAATACACCCAGACATAGCTTGTAAACTTAACTACTTTCTAAGAGCCTTATCTAAGAGTCTGCTTTCTCTTTCTCAAATGTCTTTCTGCATATCTCCTGTGCACATGAGGAATTTTCCCATATTTTTGACTCACACTGGGTTGATGGCCGAAGACTGAAGGATGCAAGATGCTTCTCCTGCCCCCAGGCAGACTCTCTCTGGCTCCCCTGTACACGGAGAGCAGGTGTGAGATGAGACATTGACATCTCAGCCTGTGTACTACTCAGCTGGGCTCCTGCTGGTTTACATGGAGACTCACCTTAAGGAAAGAGAATCACTCCTCAGCCTCTTGTTTCTTTTTCCTGTTATCATAGTATAAGCATCACTGTGTTGGACGCAATAGTACAGTTTGGGTATTTTGTTAAAACCTGAGGTGACCAGGTTACCCTTTTGCGATAAGAACTTCTCCAAGTTTCTAGTAACCTGAAAAAAGTTACTTCAGTCTTCAAATGCCAAATCATCTCATTTCTTGATTTTTGGCATCTTTATCTAGGTTTCACAGTTCTTGGAAGCTGCCTCAGTGCATTGCCTTTTGCTTCTCGGTCAACAGCTTCATGGCGTCGCTGATTGATTTTCTAGCTCTTTGTTACAGTTTTTCACTTTCTGCCTCTTCTCTCTCTCTCTCTCTCTCTCTCTCTTTTTTTTGGTTGGTTTTTTCATGTTTTATTTAGCCAGGATTAGGCTGGCTTCTGTCCTACTTTGATTTGCTTAGCAGGTGGTTTTTCCTCTCTTTTCACAGTTCCTGCTTCACTGCTTTCTTCCAGAAAGGAGAAGGACAATTTAAGCATAATTTGCCTTAATACAAATTAATACAAAAGTGCAATTTTAGCAGACTTGTTCTATTCCTCAGCCCTGAAGGCAGGCTACCTTGAGCTACTGCCAGCAAATGCTGAAAGTATTTTCCAGACCAGACGACATAAGCCAGATGACCAGATGAAAAGTAAAATGAGTTAAGAAACTAGCAAGTAGTTTTGGAAAACAAATAAAAAGCAAGCAAGCAACAACAAACTTTATTGGCTGGCTGTCTCCAGTCTGATTCCCAAAATCCTCTCTGGGTTTTGTTCAGCTGGGAGCTGAAGGGACATGTCTGCAGCTTGTTGGAGCACGTAGCTGGCTTCCTTGACAAGCTGTATGCCCTGGCACTATCCCCTGGTGCTAGAAACTTGTTTACAGCAAAGCTCTTATGAATTTCTCTACGTGCTGCCAACTGCTGAATATAAATGCACTTCTGGAGACATCCGGTATGCTATGGCCATGACACTTCCTTTAAATAGGGCATTAATTTATGGCTCCTCAGTCTGTGAAGCACAGTCTCAGCCAGAATTAGCTTTTGATCTGCTGTGGTGCTTCTGAGACGGGGCCACGTGGCCTGTGTTCTGCTATTGACCAATAGTCAATAGGCAGTTCACTTACCTAGTGCAAACCTATCTCTTTTGACAAATAGGGTAATTAAGAGCTAGATTTATGAGGCTCCAAGCATATAAGTTTTCTGTAGTGCAGACCTCAACAGCTACTCATTTGACAGCCATTTCAGTGCTATCAGGAAATACAGCTTCAGATGAAGACTAAATATGGTAACTTGGGGATCATCCTGATTACTGCTTTCAGGATCTATGTTTACTGACAGATGACAAATCTGAAGGGGACTGCAAGAATCTGGGAGCAATAAGTGGAATGCTTGACTTTAAAAGGATTAGATTCTCATCTCAGTGTCATGAAGAAAAAGTGAGACCACTGACAGCAATGAAAGTATGCAGGTGTTCCAGACTCAGAAAGAATGTCATACATATATGACTAGGCAGGACAGGAGTGACTTGCCTTAATACCAGTAAATGAGTTGTATGGCTTCTGGAACCTATTGTAGTGCAAATTAGTAAGGTATACTTGACCATTAGAACAAACTGCTGTGTACTCTGGAGCCCACAGCCTTTCTACAGCTTTTCTACTGCTCGTGGCAGCAAAAAAAGTGGCTCAGAATTAAGATCCATCACAAAAATGGTGGCAAAGCCATTCCCTGAAGCCCTGCAGAACTAAACATGCACTCCCCCCAAAGCCCTTCACTTTCAGAACTCCTCCACCTATAAGTGTGATAAGACCATGTATGGCGAAGAGAATTTTTATTATATAAAAATAATCACAGTCAGGAACTTGCACAAAAAATAACAGGAAAAATAGACAGCAACTTTGACAGAAGCTTATCCACCTCCCTCTCTGTGATTTCCAGATGGCATCCAAATAACCACTTGTTATGAAAGTCATGTTGATGGTGTCCTAAATGTGTCTGTCAACATCTTCCTGCTATCCTTGATGCTGATGTGAGCTTGTCCTAGTTAGAATTCTTGATGCTGTAAGAAGATCCTTCTCTGAGGATTTCCTGTATGTACTTTGGAATAAATCTATTGGTTTTCTATGCCCCCACGCCCAAAAAGTATGATGTCTGCATCGAAAACATATTTTTCTGGGACATTCTTAATATATGAAGGTTATTTATTGTTTAGATACTCATTGCTTCTTGCCTATACAGATCAATAACATTACTTTCTTTCTATAATACTTTTCCTGTACGTTTAGACATTTTTGAATGCATATAGCAATACAGTATGACTTTTTACTGAAGAACAAGTGTGATTTCCATATTTCTAACAGATCAAGGCACTCAAAGTATTTAAATTATCCACAGAAATTCACGCACTCACTATGGTTACCTTCTTTATGGCCAATCGTGCAGAAATCATACTGCAGTTAGGGTGATGTGCACCACCACACTTTGACTCTGGGAAGGCTGTCAAGGGCAGGTGCTGGTGACTCTATACCTTCCAGCCATTTCTTACAGTCTATTTAGCAGCTCTGTACAGAGCTCAGGATATTTTTTTGGTGTCACCTGACTTTGTGTTCATAAGGTTTGTTTTGGTGTTCTTTCTTCTACTGCTTCCTGTTAAGCTGTTTTACTGCTGCTCTTATATGCTCCCCATTTCGTGAGAGTTTCTCTTATGTTTTCTAAAGAGCCTGGCTTTTTGCAGTTGCACTGGCTCCTCAGTTACATCTGAAACATTCTTTGAGTGTTTGTCTTTTACTTATGGACCATTGGAGACTTGTCTACTCACTCTCTCCATTTAAATTAGTTTCCACTTAATGCTAGTGTCATGACCATGCTTGCTAGCCTATACAGCATGCAAATTTGCCTATAAATGTTAAATTTTCCAGAAATGCAAACTTCTGTCTTTTTGCAGCAAATGCTGGAGAGTTACATTGCATTTTATGTATTTATAAGTAGATTTCCATGAATCAACAGTATATTCACAGAACTAAATTCAACTTAATCATTCAGCGTTTTGGTTAGAGTCAAAACCAGTCCAAACGTGCCCAAGATTTACAACAAATGATCATTGTTATTTTGCATTAAAATCACAACGTAAGCACTAGATGTCATCCCTACAAAGGCCTCCTGTAGCAAGTTATGACAAGAATCTTCACCTTTTCTGTTTTTAATTTTTTTTTATAATTATAAAATATAATACTGTTTGATTGCTATTTTTTTTTTCTGATCTAGCAGTAAACTTTAGTAGTTCTTTCACTGAATGGTTCTCCCTGAGTCAGTGCCTTTTCTGCTTCCAGCAGCACCGAGATAGTTCTGCCAGATTCTGGTACTGGGCAATAGTGGTTTTTGTCCCGATACATAATTTCCTTGAACCGGGCCACCTACTCACAGTATTTTTAAGAATGTTAAAAGCTCTCTATTTTACCTGACATTTTACCAGTGTCCCTCATTAATCTCATATTCTTAAGTTCAATTTTTATTACTGGTTTGGTCTGCAGGATTTTTTTGAGGCCTGGCTTTCTTCTGTGCTTTGGCAAAAGTTCATCACATTCTTCAGATTAAGCTGATCTCTTGTTGAGGCTTGGCTCCCAGTGTGTAATTCGGCAGTTTGACTTGTTTCATGCAATGGGAAATGCATAAATGCAATGGAAAAAATGGAAAATCCTCTAAGGCACTAGGTGAGGAAGAAAATATTAGAAGCTCCTTACGGAGTTACCTAGAATTTATCACTTGGGAATAACTGGCTAAAAAAAACACTCTTCCAAATCTTCCCTCCTTGACTGTGTCCTTTTGGGGATGCAGTGAGAAGTCATCGTGGGTAAAGTCATATGGAAAATCATATAATAACTGAACAGAAATTCTCCCCAGCATACACCCCTCTAGCATTTTTACTTTTTGTAACTTGATGAGCTGGATGCAAATACATAGCTCCCAAATGATTGCTTAGCATGTCAAAAGGGACGTGTTTGCTAAGCTCAGCAAAATGTGTAAGCTAACCATACTGTAAGGCATAAAGCAAATGCTAATTTATCTGTAAAAATGCAGTCGTGATCTCATGCAAATACTCCTTCTATAGTGATGTGTATGCATCCATCGATTTCATTTCAACTAATGAAGGATGCTTGTGTGATGTATGTGTTGAATTTGATGTAGATTGTTTGATTCTAAAAAGAAAAATCATGAAGCATCCTCATCTCCAGTACAATTCTTTATACTAACAAGAATGTGCTGAATTCTGCTCTCCTGAACATCAGACAAATCAATCAAGTCAGTTTTCATCACCAAGCACCTTTTCACCAAATACCCCCCAAACCTCTTTTCCTAGGATGCTGCTGCTGTATTTGTTTAGACTACTTTGAGGTCTGCCTACCTCTTTTACCATCTGGACTATCTCTCATCCTTGAAGATCTTAGAAAAGCCCATGGTAGTTCCTGAGCTGTCATTTTTCTTCCTTTTTGTCAAAGATACTACCTGTGTTTTGGGTATGAACACTGACTGTACCTCTGCTGCCAGCTCAGGTAAAGAAACTTGTAGATTTCTTGTAATGCTCTGAAATGAAAAAATTAAAGTTGCTTCCAATTATATCAACTTGCTTTAATCCAGTTTGAAATCATACACAATTACTAGTGATCTAATAAAGCGTTGATATAATTCAGCTTATTATATAGCAGTTACGTCATTTGCTGTGCGTTCATTAGCTCAAGGACAAGCAGAAATTCATTTCTCATATTTCATTTATTCTTTAATTTAATTCTTCAGTGTCTTCCATCCTATACCTGGAAATCAGCTTCAAAACCATCACCACAGAAGCCCCAGTGACACACTGCAATTACATTTCTAAGCTGAATAAAAAGAAATACCCTTAACAATACTGATGTTTTCACAGTTTGCAATGGGAAGTATTCCTGGGTTAGATCAGGCATTTCTCATTCCAGCATACAGTGACTTCAGATTTGCTGAATACTTGCACATCCAAGGACTAGTAATAGATTCATCTAAGCGATACATCTGGAAATAACTGAAAACTGTGTAGGCTTTTCCAGGGAAGCATGAGGAGGTGGTTTCCTTGGAAAGGTAGTCTAGAAAATTTCGGAGGTCATCAAGAGATGTTAGGTAACTACTGTGTGTTATGAAGAGAAGATAAAGTATGCTGCTTTTTTCTTCATTTGGCTTGTTTGCTTGTATGTCCCGTCACACCTGTGTCTTTAAGTGAAATCTACAGATTGATACTTAGATGAACTTGGAAGTTCAGATATTATATTTTTCTAGCACAAGGGAAGAACCTGTTATCGCAGTTTTACCTTGTTTCCTTAAAAAGGTTTCACATTACTGTAGCAGACAATACTGAGCAACCGTACTGGTACACTGAGATGTAATACCACTGAACACAGGAACAGAATGACAACATGCTCCCAGAAGGACCTGACAAGGGTGGAAACTTACGTCAGTGCATATACCATTAAAAGAAAATCAAAACTGATCCAGAAGAGCAAAATATTTTTATAGCATCTATATTTTTTAGCAAGAAGGAAAGCAGCATATGGTAAAATTGTCTACGAAAGCTTGATAACTTTAATGGGTGGGAAAAGTGAAGAATGCAGAAACAAAATATAAATGACTGTGACAAACTTCACAAACTGGAATACTTCTTAACATTTATGAAGGTCAAGTGCAGTTCCCATAGAAGATTAAAGAATGGTTCCTCAACCTAGTTCACAAACAGGTGAGAAAATCTGGAGACTGTGGCAGCTCCACTGACCTTCTGGAATTATATTAGTGAAGGAAAACACATTATACACAAATAAAAATTCAGACTAAAAAGTTTTTTCAGCGAAGAGTCTTCCCATGGAGCCAGTTTCACCAAGCTACCATGTAACTGTTGAAGTGTAACTACACAGGAACACTGGAGGTTTTTCAATATGCTAACAAGGATTTGCTGTTGCTAGCGCAATAGTGGTCTGGGATACAACATGATTTCTGTCTTCTGTGACTCTACAGCACAAGGCATTGCAGCCCTGATCAAATGGATGGGCTGGCTGTGCACATGAACCTAAGCTGAATATCAAAGTCTGTCACCCTCTATGTTATTTAATGTCTCTTACTTGTTTTCTTTCTTTTTTTTTCTTCCCCTTTTTTTGAATTCTTCTGCTCAGCTTTTCTTATTTTATTTTTTCTCTGTGTGCTGGGTGCATCCCTTCAGGTTTCCCGTCTGAAGTCACAGTATCTGCCTTCTTGCTCTTTCTTCACCGACTGTGTCACATATGTTTGCATGCTTTGTTTAATTCATGAAGAAAAGTTTATGAGTCTGATTTGGTTTCAACAACATGCATAGCTGAAGGGAGACTGTTGGCCCACACTGTCCTGCAAGACCTGTAAGAAAAAATGACGCAAAGTCAGAATTTTATCTATTATTCCACTGTGTAGTTAAATTAATATTTTAGGTGCATCAGAACTATACAATGATCTTTGTTGAAGCTGATGGTAATAGTGTAATTAGAAGACATACAGTATGCATTCTGTTTCAATATGAATAACTTGAATAACAGACGAGTGGAAATTTAACCTGCACATGAAATACTGATTCTTAAGATTAGCAAGACTGTAACACAATGTGAAATTTATCAAATCAGCCCTACTATCCCACTGTCTTTTTTCCAGTTAGTCAGTTCGGCACTCTTACAATTTCTTTATCTGTACTCCTACATCTTTTTATGACTGCTAAAAATTACAAGGCTATTTTTTTCCTTTAGGACTTAGCCCAAATCTTTATCAGTCTAGCATAAAAGTTTGGTGGATCTGTAGTTACTGATAGTTTAACTTATGTCCTGGAATGTCTATTTAAACAGGAAATGCAAGCAATTGTAAATCACAGACTTAAGCCAGTTCCAGCAGTTTTTAAAATCTGTCCTACATTTTACTCAGTTGTGAAACTCCACCAGAGGAAGAATTCAGAGTAAGACATTATAGTGTGCTTAAAAAACTATTGTAGTAGAAAGTTATCAGATGACTGCCTTCCTGTTAAGGATAAAGATCAGGTACACCATCTTCCTGTTGCTTTTCTGAGGTATTTTTTGTGCAGCTTCTGGTGCAAATCATTAGCTAAATTCCAGGAACTTAGAGCCTTCACTGATATTCAGTCACCCAGACTGATTTTTGCAAGACCATAAAGGCAGGCCTTACACTATAATGATAGTTCAGCACTCAGATTAGCTTCATACATCCTATGTTTAGTATTAAAGGAAAGTATAGCCAGAACTTATTTATAATAAATATCTATTTTCTCTATCTTCCTCCAACTAATTATTAAATAATTATTTCTATAGATACATGGACAATTAAAAAAAAAAAAAGCACCTTAAAATATTAAATACTTCTCTAAACATGGTATTTTAGACATACTCTCCCCCAGTCCTGTGGAATTTATCATGTGCTTTGCTGGTAGCAGCCAGTAAGGCGAGGGAAGTGATTGTTCGCCTCTGCTCTGCTCTCATGAGACCCCACTGGGAGTACTGCAGGTGTCCAGGGCCCCCAGCACAAGAAGGACATGGAGGGACAAAAAGATGATCAGAGGACCTCTCCTATGAAGACAGGATGAGAGAGCTGGGGTTGTTCAGTCTGGAGAAGGGAAGGCTCCAAGGAGACCATACAGCAGCCTTTCAGTATCTACAGGTGGCTTACAGGAAAGCTGGAGGGGAACTCTGTTGGGGAGTACAGTGATAGGACAAGGGGTAGTGGTTTTAAACTAAAAGAAGGCAGGTTTAGATTACACATTAGGAAGAAATTCCTTACTCAGAGGGTGGTGAGGTACAGGCACAGGCTGCCCAGAGAAGCTGTGGATGCCCCATCCTGGGAATTGTTCAAGGCCAGGCTGGATGGGGCTTCGGGCAACCTCATCTAGTGGGTGGCAGACCTGTCCACGGTGGGGGGTTGGAACTAGATGAACTGAGAACCTCACATAGTTGATCTGATGAATGATCCACTGCAGTCAGGATGACACCTGTTATGGTTCATGTCATACAATTCTTTTGCTTTTAAATCCTACTTGACAAATTGGCTTGACAATTGTACTTGAGAAGCAGGGGAGAGCTCACAACAACCTCACTAAAAGAAATACTTCAACAAAACTTGCTTTGTAAATCCTCCTCCGACATGTAACTGGACACAGATGTTTATATGACTGTATATGGAGAAACATGACTCACAGATACGACCTAGTTCTATGACCAAGGAAGGTGTCAGTAGAAATACATCTAGTTCATAGCAATGTGATCTGGACAGGCAGTTCTTAAGCTTCCCATCATTAAATCTTACTAAAAAAAAAGGTGAAACGTCTTTTAGAGAGGGTCTTCATGCCCTCTCTCTGTCCAGTGCTCCCTCCCCAAGCTGAAAACAGACACCAAGCCTTGCTACTGTAAATTGTTGAAACAAAAAGAAAATGAGACTTATGATGAGAAAAAAAGAAAAAAGAGAAAAAAAAAAGTAGCATTAAAGCCTTTTATGACTGAGGGAGCACAGATGTTATACATTTGTCCCAGCCCTTGTATCCTGTTTTGAAAGCCAGCTACAGATTTCTGATTCACCAGCTACTGAGGGTTTGGTTTTACTGCCTGGAGGCTTTAGGGTGTGTGGTTCTTCCTTCTTGTCTTGACGCCTCCAATGGAAAGGATTGGCGATTTGATCTGGGTTAAAACTCCTTGCAAAACAGAAACAAGATTATTTTTAAAGTGGGACCAATTCTCTGATGCAGCTCACTGTGAAGCTCCAAAAACAGTGCAATTGAGGGTGTGGTGTGAGGGGAAAGGACTTGTATAGGGCAGCTGGGAAGCAGGAAATCTTTCAGACAGTGTTGTTATTAAAGCCTGTGTTTTGTGGGACTCAGCTTGTCATGAGGCATCTAACAAGATTTGGAACTCTCCCTGTGAAAATCCCTTTTATTCTGATGGTGTATCAAAATGGGTGGCTGCCAAGAGTATCATACCACAAAGGGCACAGAAGACACATGCATGCTACAGTCACTGCAAAGCCTGGAACTTCCCCTCTCAACAATTAAAGTGATCGCACATATACGCTTAAGTACATAGGAGCAGGCGAGAAGCTAAAAACTGCAGCAATGTTGTATAAAGAACACCTGAAGCTTTAATGTCTAATAATTTTGTTTAAATGCCGTTCATAGTGTTCCAACCATTAATTGCTATTATGTATACCACTGCAGTGTCTACTGACTGCACAGACCTTTAGTTAACACCTAGGGCAAACAATGATGGCTCAGCACACTGCTTGGCTAATACTGTTCAGCTAAAAAGTGAAAATGCCGCTTCTAATCTAAAGTAAGAAATGTAATATCAGAGAAGAAAGAGGATCACCAACAAAGTTTTATAGATTTTCCTCTGAATATTTTGTAATTTAAGGCTTCACAGGAAAGGCCCTGGAGTCCCTTTGAGCTCAGGCTCACGATGAATTTCCTGCCTGCAGGTGCACTGAGAGCATCACTTCCTTTCAACTGTACTCTGAAACTTCAGATTTAGCCTATCCACATAAAAATACACTAGTGCTCCTTAATATAACTTGTAAGAATTTCAATATTATTTTACTGCTGTCAGGAATGTAAAATTACACTGACTACTGTATTTTCACAGGTTAAGAAAAAAGGCCCCAGAAAGAAATGTCCTTTAAAAAATACATTAAATGTATTTATTAATATATATTTATGTATTATGCATTATTAAATGTATAACAAAATGTAAAAGCTGCGCTGCTCTGTTGATACATTTTGTATATTTTAAAAAGGGACACTTCTTTCCACGGCCTCTTTTTTACTGCTCACTGTGATCAACTGGCTGGTCCTTTGGTTGTGCCAATATCAATGTTGTAACGGTGAAGAGGGTCATTCCTCTTCACCACAAAGAGAGAGGGAGGAAAGGTTACACCCAGTATTTGCTGGTGACATCAAGCACGACAAAGCCTAACGGTAAAGGATATGGGATATGACAACTGCAGTAAAGGAAAGACTTGCAGTAAAAGGTCAGTAATATCATTTCCCTCTGATTCAGATAATTGCTTTCCAGAAGGAAGCTTATGCTCAGGATGTTGCTGCTGTGCTACAAAGCTACACTGAAGGACAAAAGTGCTTTAGGCTGCTCAGTGCCATAACTGTGAACGTTTAATGCGGAATGAAGACAAAACTGAAGCTGGTTTATCACTCCACTCCTCCCATATAGCCATGTACTATTACAGCATATACACAGTGAACCTCTACAGCTATGCAAAGCAGTGCTCGGTCTGAGAGGTGCAGGTGTAGGTGCAGCAGTTTCGGGACAGCTCGCTGGCGGCTGGACCTGCTGGGGAGGGGGGAGGTTATGAAAAGACTGAAATCCAGTTTACTGCTCATGACAACAGGGTGGGCGATGTGACACTGTGCACAAAACCCCAGGGAAACCCTCTGAGTGGTAGAGCACCCTACCCTGACTTCAGACCCTCCTCACTGCCAAGAGACGCACAATATGGCACGGCTTGGAGCAGACCATCTCCAGAGGTCCCCTCCAAACCGTACGGTTCCGTGCTATTTTGGGTTACTGAAACGAACTATGCAACGTGGGGCCAGCCCCGACTGTTTATTAGGGTTGCTACTCGTGCAGCATCAGTTAATGGCGCGTCCCGTGTTGTGCTTCTGTGAACAAGTAACACCCGCCGAGCATGAAGCTGGGGCTGTGGCCGTACCCTCTCCGAGACGACCCGCGCTCGCTCAGCTCCTCATGAACAATGCCCGCAACCCCTCACACCCCTGAGATCGCCCACCGCCAGACGACCACAAAGCACCTCCGCCACCGTCCTCCCTTCCCGCTCCGCGCATGCGCACGCTCCCTTCCCGCCTCACTCCCACCTCCCCACACAGCCCGGAGAGGGGGTGCTCTCGTGAGGAGTTGCTGCGAAATCTCGCGAGAGGTGCGGCAGGCGGCTCTGTGGCGCCTCTCGGAGGTCCCTCTCCCGCGCCGCGGTGATGGCGGCCCCGCTGCTCGCCTCGCCCGGCCGCCGGAGCCGCTTCGAGCAGGAGCAGGACCGGGCCGTCCGCGCCCTCATCCGCAGCGTCACCGGCTTCCCCGAGGAGGAGGAGCAGGAGGAGGAGGAGCCGGGCGGCGGCCGGTTTCAGACGGCGTTGAATTTCGCCTGGTCTAACTTCAGGTCAGCGCCCGTGGCCTGAGGAGAGCCGGCTCGTGTGTGGGCCACGCTCCGGGCCGGCTGCGGAGGAGGGCTGAGCCGCTGCGGCGGTGTTCGCGTGGCAAGGTGCCCTTCGGCGGCCTCGCCTCAGCGGGCAGCGTTTTCTTGCTTGGAGGGAAATGAAGAGTAATGGCTGTGCGTGGTGGGCAGGGGAGCGAGCAGCCACGTCGAGATAAAGCTGCTGGCCTGGAGCGCTGCTGATACCGAATGTCGTCTGAGCTTGTCATAAACATGGTGTATTTTAACCTGCGTCCCTTCATTCTGTATTGGCTGCGTCCCTTTCCTTTTATTACAGTGACATCCAAAACGTTCCTATTGAACTTCGCTGCTTTTTCAGTTATCACAACTCCCATTTCACTGTCTGTTGCCACTCCTGACATGACCCATTTCTACTTTCCCTCACCATCAGTTGGCAGCTCCCGCTACAGGGCGCTTGCTGAACTTGATGCACAGAGTGCCAAATCCATGTTTTTACACTATTTATATCCAGTTTTTAGGTAAGCAGTTGCATTACTGCATTGCACTGAGTGAGGCAGGGAATCTGAGTGGCCTCATAGGCTCAAATAAGGCTATTTTACATGGAATAATAAATAGCTGTTGGGCAACAGTGTGGAGTTTTGAAAGTTCAGCTTGGATAGATTTTAAGGAGGCAACTTGTGTGCATTGGGAATGCAGGAATATGGTGTTGTAACTGCTGTCTCGTGTTTTTTTATTTACCAGAAATATTTTGTGTTATATATCGCAGTACTACATTTAATCCTTTTGTAGCCGCCTCAGAAACATTGCTTGTAACAGTGGTAATGCTGAGTTTAAACGTTGCTCGTGGCCCCAAGATTTCTCAAAACGTCTGATCATTCTCATTAGGAACTTCCCTTCACCTTAACAACTTATTTTTTCCTGGGGTGGGATTTTTAAATTTTTCTTTCCAGTCTTTTTTTCATTTTCCTAAGTCTTCCAGTTCTTGGGCTTGCCACTGTTTACTGTCGTTTCTAGTTGTTCCATCTGGCATTTATTCCAAAGCCTTAGATGCAGCTGAAATCAGGCTAGTAGATCTGTGGTTAGCGAAAAGGTTCTTTTTTGTTTCTCAAATACAGGCATGTTTTTATCCTCCAATGATGTTATTAATAAGCCTTGCTATTAGGCTTGCAGTTTCATTTTCTAGCTTGACTCTGAGGTGATGTTAAATTGTTTTTCTGAATTTGGTTGGTTAAACTTGGCTTTTGCCTCTGCTTTGGAAGCAGTAGTTACCATTTCTGTCTGCAGCTATATGAGTTTAGGCTAGCTTTCAGGCCTGTATTCTTGGTATCTTGAATCTTGCTCATGTCCTCAGTGTTGTTACATCCCATTTCCTGTTTTTTCTTCCTCTATACGTAATTGAAGAACCTTATTCCTGTTTTAATGTCTTTTGCAAAGTGAATTGTACCTTTCACAAGTTTGGGGTTTTTTTTAATCCGTATGCATGGTATTTCTGATGGTTTTTTGTTTTTGTTTTTTGATTAGATGCTCTTTTCTTTCAGGCACTGTCCTTTGCCATCTACAAAGAGTTTCATTTGGTTTTACAGGCCTTTCCACGTGGGTGTTTGTTTTGCCTGTGCTTGTGGTACAGGTCCCAGATAATTTGTGTGTTTGACACAGATGACTTTGACAGTAATTTTTTTTTTGTCTCCTTGCTCTGCTTGGCTTAACTGATGACATACTTTAATTACTTACTTTGCTGTTACTGCAGTAATTTTCCATTCATCTGAAATTGCTGGTTAAATTTAAGCTGCACTCCACTTTTCTGTCTTTAAGGCTGATTGCTGTTAATCCTTCTTGAGATAAGAGGCACAGAGATTAAATTTTGTTGATGTTTAATGATGTTGCTGAATTAAGCAGGCTTTGTTAAACAGAAAATAAGATAAAAAATTTGCCGTCATGTAAATTGACTTTATTTTCTTTCTTACGTAAGTTGCCTTATCAAGCATATTCTAATACAGATCTCTTACACAGATTTCACCGTTTTCTTGATGTGAACAGTCATAAAGTAGAGAGGACTATAGAAGGGTGAGTTTTATATTTATGGATTAATATGGATTAGTTAACTTTTTTTGAAGCATTACTTGTACTATTTTTTTTTTTTAAATTAGAATACATGAAAAATTGGTAGTTCATTCTGACCTGGGAAAAGCAGCAAGCTGGAAAAGATTAACAGAAAAATTTCTGAATTCACCACTGCCAAGCATTGAAGAAACAAAAGTATGTATGTTTCAGTTTCCTTCTCCTTTTTCTCTAGCCCTCTTCTTGTTGCGGTGGGCTTCTATTGTAATGTCATGTTGGAAATTTCAGATGACTTAGCAGTAGAGTTTGTGGTTGCTGTTCAGATCACGGTTGTGTTGTGTAGTTTCCCTATTTGTTTTAGAAGTAGTTTTATTGTCTCTTCAGTGCTCCAGTGTGTGCATACTTTCACTGCAGAGCAGATGTTTTTGTGGTCAATGTTGTACAAATGTTGTAGCTGAATCTTTGTCTATATGTTTTAAAACAATGGCTAACTGAGCAGAAATTCTTGCTCTTTGCCCAAATTTTTACTTTAAGTAATGAGTCTGAACCTTTTGATTTTATTATTCTCAAATGGAGCGCTCCTGGACTGTAGCTTCTTCATTGAGAACCGTGTTTGTGGTTTTGTTGTTTTTCTTGCCTTTGGTACAGTTTGTATCAAATCAGTTTAAGACGTGGCCTGAATGGAAAAGGCAAAAGTTGTCTCACTTGGGTATTTTCCATTGTGGTAGTTTATTATGTATTTCACCTTTGAAAACTGGAAGTTCCTGCTATTAGGAGGTTTGAGCTTGCAGTTTGTGAGGTGTTGCTCCATATAATGTCATTCTTCAATGCAAGGTGTGTTCGTAGTTGTAGCTGATTCTCCTTCTCATTGAACTGCTGTCATATGCCTTTCTTTGAACTGTTTTAGCTTTCCCCTGCTTTGTGGAAAAAACTCTGGAGCCCTCAATAGCTTGCACATCTTGAGTTACTGTACTGTACTCAGTAGATTTTTTTATTACATACCTTTAACTTGTACTTGTTTTGAGAGTTGAATAAGAACAGGAGTTCACTTTATACTTGAATGTTGCAAGTATCCTAAGACTTTTTTTTAATTGTTACTGGAGTACAGCTGGAGATGTATAATATCTCATACTTGGAAGTTAAACTGCTTTTAGTTTCTAGCAGTGTCACATAACTGGTAGGATTGGGTATTTAACAGTTTTGTGACTGGTAAGTGGAACAATAGCTCTCATTTGTGGTTCTGTTGACGACCTTCTAAAGCTCTTTGACAAACTCTTAAGGTCAGTAATGTTCAGTAGGAGCATATTCCATGTATACTAGCTGAGTGTGATGCTGCTCTACATAAAAATCGAGAATTTTTATTAGACCTGGATCACACTCCCAAAGAGCTTTTTGTATTGTTAATTTAATTTTTTTTACTTTTTAAGTCCATGTATGTAGACAGCAGAATATCTGCGTGGCTTGATATGAAGTGGCCTGCTGAAGAACTCTGGAAGGTCAGAATCAGGCCAAAGAAAAATCTTGCTTCAGAAAGAAAAAGCTTACTTCTGACAACAGTGCAGAAGCAAGGGTTAGGAATTAGGACTGTAACACCAATCTCTGCCAAATACCGCTGTTGGTATAATATTCTAGCTTGATTAAAAGCCTGTTTCGAAACTGCATTAGTGCAATATCAGAGTTAAAAACACGTCCTTAACACTTTGTGTGGGTTTTCAGATGATGCAAAGATGATGCAAAGATGATGCAAAGATGATGCAAAGATGATATCTAAATGTAGCAGTTTTAGTGAAATGTTTTTAGCTAACTTCACTTCAGCCTCTATTTGAAATAACAAACCATATGAGTGGGAAATGAGACTAAGATACCTGCAGGGCCAATTTCTTTTGTTGGTGTTGATATAGCTGTGTACACTAACCCTAGCCTCAGGTGACTTCTTACTTTCACAGTAGTTCTGGGTTCCTGTTATCTTTTTTTCGTATCACCTGATTAGCTGCTCAGTAAGAGGCAACTGAGAGTGTTTTCAAAGTATTTCCATATTGATCAGCTAGCTAGTGGGCGAAAGAGAACACATAACATTTGATATCGTGTTGCAGATCTTATTTTTTTAGTTCAGGACTGAGGTGAGGGAAGTAAAGCGGAACGTTCTGAAAGATAATAGGCTGAATTTGTTTTTAACCAAAATTTTTTTGATCTCTTTTTAATTTGCTTTTTTTCTAATGTGTTTTAAAGACAGATACACACTATTCCATACTGTCTCTTCTGTTATGTTTATCTGATTCTCCATCTAACACCACCTATGTGGAAAAACCAAGAGAAAAAGAAGCAGGTAAGTTTACAAGATGTTTGTGATGCTAATAAATGATGCACTCAGTTAATACAAGCTGATAAGAAGGCTGTTTTTCCTCTCCATTTTATTATCTCCATCACATCAAGGTGCATTATTGATTGTCTTTTTTTATGATGTGTACATTTCAAATAGTCTGCAAATAGCTTTTCCTACCTCCCGTTTATGTTACATTCCATCATTGAGTTTTCCAGCCAGCGAAGTACCTTGGGAGCTCTTACATGCTCAAAGACAGACAACTGGTTTCTATCCTCAGTGTCTGTCTTGTACCTTAATAGGATGTGTACTGAAACAGCTTTGGTAATATAAATTCCTATGTTCCCAGTGTAGTCAAGGAAAGGTAAATACCTTTGAAGGTTTCCAGAGGGGGACCCTAGTTGCCTGCGTTCTGAAGTGGGACTGTTTCACTCAGTGCCTAAAACGAGGCTTGTGCTTAAGTTTGAGTGGATACCATCCCCCATTTGTTTACAGTGTTGTATAATAGACTGAAAGAAGAATATTTCAGACTAACCTAAAGAAAATCTTGCATCTTAAGATTCCTTTTTGAATGATCTCTGCACATTCCCTCGGCGGTGTTTTGAATGCACTTTCAGCCCATTCCAGGAATGTGAATATGAAGAGGTTATCTCAAACAGCACTAATTACAGTTGAGTAAGCTTCATGTTTAAGATATAATATATTCTAAGTGTGATTTGTTACTTTTAAAACGTGACACATCACATCATGGATATGTGGTGTCTTTAGGAGAGTAAGATGATTCTTGCTTTATTGTTGTTTATAGTCCGCTATGCTTGTGCATATGTAAATTACCCATTTAGAATGTCTCCACCAAACTAATAGAGTAGTCTCAATCAGTGATATGTTGCATTCTTGCATGTTTTTCCAGGACTGAAGCATAGGGTAGTGTGACATAATAGAGATAAATATGCTGATAGCACACCATGCTGCATATTTTGAGTGTGTAAACAAAACTGAGAATTCATAAATAAAGAATATACATAGTTGTTATCACAATTTGTGTGTCTTGTTGAAAGTGTATAACCTTGTTAAAAGAACAGTGGTGTAACCTTAAGTGGATGACAGTGTCTTTGTTTTAGATTTAGAGTGAAAAGGTAATTTAAGCTTTGGAATTTGTTTTCAAAGCAAGTCAGAGTTAAGTGATACTTACTATTTTATTTTATTTATACTTCTCCTAGAAAAGGAAGAAAAATTTGATTGGGGAAAGTATTTGTTGGAAGGAGAAGAAATTTACTTTGGCCCAGGCATAGATTCACCAGTAAGTAATTTCTTGAAGTAAAAGGAAAGCATATTAACTGTTCTGAAGTATGCTGGAGACCTGGTTGAGTTGCCCTGGCTTGTGTGCTCTGTTTACGTTGATTCTTATAGGATTCCCTGCCGTGCTGCTTCTTACTTAACACCATGAAATACACACAGACTCAAGCAGAGTAGCAGTAATACAAACGCTTTTGTTCTTCATTCTGTTCTGACTTAGCCTTGCAACTGAGCCGGCCCCGTCTGCCTGCTCTTAATCAGAGCTTCCTTTAGCTCTGTAGTTAAACGCTTCCACTCCTAAAGTCTGATTCCCCTGAAAGGTTTCAGGGAAAACAAATTGCTTTCCTTTGGCAGCCAGTGTACTCTTCTGACCTCTTTCCTACTCAATATAGGTGATTGCTAGCCTTAACCAAGTATTGTCCGTAGTATAAAGGAGTATGTGAAATTTTTAGCACCAAAATGGCATGTATGTGTCAGCAGGAAGGTAGGACTACAGTGGATTTCCAAGCAAGTTTCACAGTACTGAAATTAATAGAATCTGTGTGGATTTCCCAGATCATCCTGACGTGGGCTTCCAAAAGTTAGAATCTTGCCAGTGTGTGAAGTTATGGTGGTAAATAAGAAGCAGAGGAGATTCAGGTCATGCTACATTTTGAGTCTCAGAAGGAGAAATTCTATCGGTAACCTTGGAAAGCACAGTATCATCATCAAACCCTTCTCTTGTGATTCTGGACATGTGGAATACAGCTCAAAAAATGCATAGTACGTGTTTTATTCTACACTTAAAACCGATTGTGCTCAATTTCTGTGCAGATAAATACAAATGCTTCTTCCACCTAAAAATTGCAGCTTTAATGTTAATATAATTTAAACAAGTCTCTGGGAGACAGTTCTATTAGTCTTAATGTCCTGAATTAGCTTTGTGATGATAGAAAGAAAATGGTTATGTTCAGCTTCACAAGTCAATAGGAACTGGGCATAGATCTGTCTGTTATGTTGTACCGAAATGGGATATTTGTTTCCCTTGTTAGGATTGGTCTGGAGAAAGTGAGGAGGAGGAAGACACCCAGCCTTTGAGCAGGGAGGACTCAGGCATTCAAGTAGACAGGACGCCTTTAGAAGACCAAGATCCAAACAAGAAAACAGTACCTAATGTTTCCTGGAAAGGTTAGAATAAGCATTAATTCTTCTAATCTAATCACACGTACTCAGATTTTGCAAATGAATACTGCTTTATTATTCTTCAGTGAGATACTGCATTTTAGACCTGTCATTGTAATTTCCAGATTCACTTTAGTGTTTACTCGTTTAATTTTTCAATATGGAAAGCTTGATTTAATCAGCGTTGATGCTAATGGAGAAGGCTTCTGTTTACTTGTATGGAAATAGACATACGTATTCCGAGAAAGAAATGAAACCTTACACAGTAAACGTAGCATGCAGCTTTGTGGGTATAAAGCAAATGTTTATTATTTACTATCAGAATGCTGAAATAATATTTAATTGGCAACAGAAATGACTGACTCAGTTCTAGGTATAGAAGATTTTTGAAGAATTAATTTTATATCATTAAAGCACTTGTGGCTTACTCTTGAATAGTTTCACAGAATGTCAACTATAGCAGTAGATTTTCACGCAGAATATTTTTGGACATATGATATCTTGTATAAGAAGTCTGTAATATTCATAGTTTGTATAAGCAGTAGTTAAGGTTTTCTTGGTAATCACATTTAAGAAAAAAGCATTTTTATGTAATGTACTGAATGCATAGTAAAAAGGAACAGAGTGACAAAGTCGATGATATTTGGTGGTTTAGTTTTGAAGTCTGCTTTGTTTTGTATATATCGTTTGAGAATTGCCTGAAATATGCTTTCTCTGAGGAAAAGTTGAAAACCAGGTACATCTCTGAGTCTGTTTTTTAAGACTTTTGCAACTTCTAGGAGGTGAGACGTTTCTATGTGAGTTAATTTGTGCGTGATGCACAAGTCACGTGAGCAAAGTGAAGTGTAAGCAGTTGAAAACTGTGATTTATTTGAAAAGATCTTTGCTTCTGCAGCTGAGCAGAGAGGCTTACTAATAACTTTTCTGTGTGTTTTTATAAGCATTTCCTGAACAAATAGAAACACCTCAGCCACAATCATGTGTTTTCACAGTTGGTGAGCCTGATGCCCGCAGCTGGCTGGAGCAGCATGTAGTTCCTCAGTACTGGACAGGAAGAGCTCCTCGCTTTTCACATAGTTTGCACTTGCATTCCAACCTAGCTGCAGTCTGGTGAGAAAACGATGTCACTTGCACCTTCCTTGCTGACGTGTAAAGCTAAATAATGACTTTATTAAGCAGCTTTACTGTTAAACTATAAAGCTAGTATAGTTATTGTTTGTGTAACTGTTGCCTCCAATAAAGAGTCAAACAATGCAAATATGAATAATCATTGTGTACTTCAGTAAAATATGCAACATACTGTGGAAGATTTAGACAGAATTGTGTGAGATACAGCAGGGAAAAGTTCATAGTTGCCGTGAGGGTTTCAATTTCATAAGCAAACTTTTGAGATAAAGTATGAATTTGCTGCTATGAGTTAAGGAAATAGAAATTTTACTTTTTAGCTTAGTTTTCTGAATGGAAAGATTAACTCCATAATTTTTCATAGCATTGAATGTGAAATAAGTAAAAACAAAAAACAAATCTCAAATTCATTACTTATTTCCTATCTAATTGTTAGCCTTGCTGTGTACAACTAGATGATATTAAATGCTTTCCATATTATTTTACTTAACAGTGTGAAAACAGACTCTGCTATTCTTTATATACTTAAAATGTCTACATGAGCATTGTATCTACCCCTATACAATTAGAGCAAAACTGAGCCTTAAGATTATTGCTTCATCCTTACTTTAAGATTATTCATCTTTGATTTCAGCCCTTAAATTGTTTTCGTTTCATGTTTTACAAGGGACCACCACTTGTACACCAGTGATCCTTTATATGTGCCAGAAGAGAGAACACTAGTCACAGAAACTCAGGTTATAAGGGAAACTCTTTGGTAAGAGCAATACCAAAAAGCTTGCATTTGAACTTTCAACATTTTTGTGTCCTCGTTCAAGGAAATAAGAGATTTATCTTTGAAGTTGTATCTGAAAAAATAATTATTACTGAGCTTTTAGCTTCCAGTGTTGCTGACAACAAAGATGCCGCTAATGTATATTTAACCATTCAGATTTACAAAGAAAATAGTTTACTGCTTCTTAGATGTATCGATTCCTCAAGTCTAACTGTTAAGAAAAACCAGCTTGTTCTCATCCTGCCCTAGATTTTTTGAATACAGTGCCCAGCTTTGCAAAGTAGGTTTTGACTCATTCCATCCCATAGCTGGAAAATATCTCATTTGGAAAGGAACTTTAGGATGTGTTTGCCTAGTGTCAGTGTTTTGTTCTTGTTCTAGCAACAACTTAACAGTATGAATAGCATTAGAGTTGATCTTTGATCTCCTTTGAAAACAAGAAATGTAGGCAAGGCAGAGCTTATTCTTTTATTAATAATATAGTTATGAGTCCATAAGGGCAGAGAAAAAGCATTACTCTTTTTCTTTCTTTTGAAGGCTACTTTCGGGAGTGAAAAAGCTCTTTATATTTCAGCTGAATGATGGAAAAGTGGTTGTGCGGAACGATATTATTGTAACTCACTTAACCCATGTAAGTTGTTTCTGAATCTCAGCTGAACGCATCTGTCAGTAGGAAGATGTAATTTTTGGGAATAGGAAGATATACTGCTTGTGGAAAAGCAACGTTTCTGTAATTGTTCTTCATTTAGTCAAAATGGAATGGGCTATTCCTATATGTGAGAATGTGATGAAGCAATAAAGATGGCAGAATTTCGTTGTATCTTAATTCGGATAAATGTCTTGTGATTTAATTGTTAGGCTTTTATAAAATTTTTATTAGCTGAATATAAAAAATATGTATTTTTTCTAGAATTGCCTAAGGTCTGTGTTGGAGCAGATAGCAGCATATGGTCAAGTTGTGTTCAGACTGCAGAAATTTATTGATGAAGTGATGGGACACAGCCCGGAAAATGTTTCTACTCCAAAGAAAACCACCGAAGCCCCATTCAGAACATATCAAGCTTTTATGTGGGCCTTATACAAATACTTCATTAGCTTCAAAGAAGAACTTACTGAAATTGAAAAATGCATAATCAACAAAGGTACAGCGCAAGGAAAATTTGAAGGGATATTTTACAAGAGGGAGGCACAGAAGGGAATTTTTATAAGAGGGAAGCATGCGAGATATTATGTGAATGCATTTTGAATCCGTGAAAGATGCCACGCTGCATTTTAAAACCTCATGGATAGCAACACCAAAATTTGATTTTCTGTTGGATGTTACCTTTATACATCTTTTTTTTTTTTCCTCAGACAAAACAGTCACACTTTCAATAGTAATAGATAAGCTGTCGCCTCGCCTGGCACAGCTGAAGGTGCTTCACAAGGTTTTTAGCACAGGAGTAGCAGAAGTGCCACCTGACACTAGAAATGTTGTACGAGCATCTCATCTGCTTAATACTCTCTACAAAGCTATTCTTGAATATGACAGTGTTGGAGAAGCATCTGAGCAAACGGTAGGCAGAATCATTCTTCCTTAATGGAATCACACTCTAGAATGTTTGATAACTTAGATTTCATTCTGCTGACTGAGTACGCTGTCCTTCAGCGACTGAGGGCAAATTACATAGCCATAATGAATTACTGTTGTCTGACAAGAGTTCACTCAATCTACGTAAAACAGGATTCACGAGGAGATGAGCACTAGTGAAAATGTAGTAGATGTCACTGTGTCCTTTTGTTTTCCTGTTTTCTGTATTACAAAATGATGGGTGTCTTACAACTGTCAGTTACCATTTAAGGGATGTCAGAGTAATAAAAGTTGCCGTGTGGGTCTAATTGCGATGACAAAAGTAATAATGGGAAACTTGCACAGTGCGTGTCTCCATGAATACTGCTAAGCCTGTAATTTTTAGTTCAATATTTCATCTTTAAAAATCTTGAAGTATAGGTATCTTACAAACTTACTATCACACAATTAACAGGTAAGACTTTGCCGTGTTGCTTGTAATATTTACTGAAAAAATGTTCAGCTGTTCTTTTTTTCTTTCTTTAAACTCAGGTGTCCCTTCTGTTCTCTCTCTGGGTTGAGACTGTGAGGCCGTACTTACAGACAGTGGATGAGTGGATTGTCCATGGCAATTTGTTTGATCCCGCAAAGGAATTCATCATTCAGAGGTAGGGGTACTGATGCTGGACACTCATAGTTTGAAAGTGCTTCTTGGCTGTTCTGAAAGAGGAGCAGAGTATAGAGCAAAGATGAAGATGCATCTTCTAGTAAGGTAGTTTCATTTTTTTAAAAAGGAAAATATTCAATGCTTTTTTTTCTTCTTCTCTGCAGGAACAAAAATGTTCCAGTTAATCACAGAGATTTTTGGTATGCTACCTACACATTATATAGTGTGTCAGAAAAGACAGAGAATGAAGAGAAGATGAGTGATAATGCCAGTGCCAGTTCTGGCAGTGATCAGGCCCCTTCGAGCAGGCAACACACTATGGTCTCTTTTCTGAAACCTGTGCTAAAGCAAATCATCATGGCTGGAAAATCCATGCAGCTGTTGAAGAACCTTCAATGCAAAGACGGCTCTCCACAGCAGGCCGCATCCAGGGGTGAGCTGTCACTTGGTGGAGTGTCATGCCATAGGGTACCTAACAGCATGGCAATATTTTATATAATGGTGTTTCCATGGTTAACAATGTAACTGTCCTCCTTACATGTCAGAGTCATGGTTTGTAACTCCAGTTCTAATTGAAAACTGTTATTCTTCCAATGCAATCAAGGGACAAGAACAAAGTGAACAATGATCGGTGATCGAGTATTATCTTCGGGTCTTATTGCTTCAGATTTTCTGAACTTGTTTTTGTATGCTTTCAAAACATTTCATTTATTATTAGACAAACACAGTTGCTGTGTTCAGTGTAAAACTGTTCTGGTCTAATAAGTAGTTGTTTTTCATTATTAAGTGGTTGAATAATTTCAAGGTAGCGCACAGAACTTCAACGTAAAAAAGCTTATTAATAATTAGATGAAACTTACATTGACATTTTTATGAGTATCTGTAGCTAGTTTTTTTTTTTTTTTTTTGGATGGTTGTAAAATGTAGTATAGCAGTGTAATCAATGTTGATTTTTTTTTTTGGAGGAGACGAAATGCATTTTTTGGTCATGCAATTTCTGTGGGGTTAATAGAGATAGCTGAATTATGTAGGCATCTCTCTAGGCTTGTTTCCCTCTCTGATGTGGTTGTTTAGGTGCTGAGAATTAACTGCCTTTATATTTGGAGGAAGAAGTTCTCTTACAGTCTCTGATCAGCAGTGCGTTTTTAACCAAATGCCTGACTTGAAGCATTGGACTAGCCCTGCTGATTTAGCAGTATTTAGTTCTAAGTATGTACTTGAGAAGTGGCCTAAATTTAGTTTGTTAATATATATCAAGCATATGTTGGATTCCACAGTTGTTCTTGTAGTTCAGCTGATAATTTCTCTTACAACAAAATCTTACCATGAAACATGTTGCCCAGTTCAGATGCTGAAAGAAAGAGTTTGTATACACTGTTCCTGGAATCCGTGCAGTCTCGCCTGCGGCATGGGGAAGAGTCTGTTCCAGATATTATTACAGAGCAGCAGGCCACCAAGCAGAGCCTGATAAAGATGCAATCAATAGCAGAAAGGCACTTAGAACTGGATGATGTCCATGACCCACTGCTGGCTATTAATTTTGCCAGGTAAGTAAATACCCCCTAGATGAATGATCTTCCTGCTGTGTTGTTGAGAGCCATGTTCTGCTTAGTGACATTTGGTAAAGCAAATTTTTATTGCTGCTGCAGAAAACAAGCAAACAGAATAAAGAGGAACACCAATAATCAGTGGCAGAATCTAAATAAATACTACCCTTGTGCTTAGTTACAGAAAAACAAATCAGTGAGGAGTTGGCTGCTTACATCTGTTAGCGTAGAAAATAGGTGCAGCCTTTCTCATAAACTTTTTTGCACATAAATAAGTGTTTGAGGAGTGAATGCTGTTGTAAAATCTAAATTTTAAATGTGCTTGCTTGGAATTTGTATGCAAAAAGTCCTTTTCTTTTGTCATTTTAAGTAAGAAATAGCTGTTGAAGTTTTTCCTAAATTCTAGTTGGCAATTTTTCTGTTTTCAGTTCAGACTTAGGAGGAGGTTGTTTTAAGGAAATCATAGTTATTAATGGATAAAACTATCGCTTCTCTCGTTTGTTGGTACTGTTTGCTTAAGTTAGATTGTCAGATTAATTTAGTGTCTGACTCATCCTGTGTATCAAGGCAATATCTGCAGTGAACCAGGCTTCGTACAGTGGATTCAACTAGTGAGCAGCTTTTCAAACATTATAATAATAATTTGACCTTTTGGGAGACAGTAGTAATTAAACTTAACAAACATAGGCTGTCTGCAAATAATATAGGTATCTTCTATTAAAGTGCCTCAAACAAAATCTGTTCTTTTCTCCAAGCTGTTTGTGTTTTTTTTGTTTTTTAATTTTTCCTTACTGGGAAGTTCATCTGGCAACTGTATGGGCATAACAGTAACATAGTTTTAAAAGTTCCAATGATAAAGGGCTTATTAAGCTGTATAGTGTTCAAACTTGATACTGTTTTCAGAATTATTCTTTTAGCAATTCAGTGATTACAGTATGCCATCCTTTTTCATATTCTTATGCCTGTTCACTATACTGTGAAACTAATAACTAATATATTGATAGTTGTAACTGTAATATTATATAATTCTATGTTACATAGGTAATAATATAACTTTTAATGTAACAGTTACAATTAATAGCTGCAAACAGCTTTTATTCTGCAATCCTTTTTTAGAGCAGAGGTTCCAATTTTGATTAAAGTTTTCAAAGGTATGACATTTTTCTTCTACGTATTGTGCAAGTTATGTGTATTCTTCACTAAGTATTTCTTATTTTAAAGATTATATTTGGAACAGAGTGACTTTCACGAGAAGTTTACTGGGGGGGATGTTTGTGTGGATAGATCCTCAGAATCGGTCACCTGCCAGACTTTTGAACTGACGTTGAGGTCTTGCCTTTATCCGCACATAGACAAGCAATACTTGGAATGCTGTGGTAACCTAATGCAGACTTTAAAGAAGGATTATAGGTAAGAAAGTAAATGTGTTTAGCATTTCTAATTACCAGTGTTATGCCATGTAAGTAAAAGCAGGAATTTTCTTTTAAAAAATGTGGTTTAAAATCTTTTCTGTACCAACTAAATCATCAAGAAAATACTTAACAAAAAAAGGGGGGATCTAACATGGTCACAAGTAAAACTTCGGTGTATCTACTTTAAACCAACAGCAAGTACATTGGTTTTCTTCAGTGGGTGTTCAATAGGGAAATTCTTTCGGACAGTATTTTTAGTAGTGGTGTCATTTGAAACAGGAAGATAAATTTTAGGAGGCCAGAATGTATTTATTTAGTCTGAGATTTGGTTACGGTAATCTAAAATGTATACTTTGTGAAACAGTAATACGCAATATTTTTATACAACATAAAGTAAAATGGCCTATTCCTTTTAGGTAGTCAAAGGTTGTTGTGCTTTTGAGCTACCTTAAGTACTTAATGTATTTTTGCAGTAGTGTTTTGCGAGAGATGTAGAGGTACTGTTCTTACTGTATTGCAAAGGAAGAATCACTATCACTTCCTGGAGCTCCATTTTGAAGTGCTTTCTTACACAGAACTCTCTTAAGTTCTGTTCAGAAAGGAGGACAGGATTGCTGAACTCTAAGCCTTTTTTTTTAGTATTGCCTGGCCTGTAAGAAGGCTAAATGCCATGATCATGTCTGTTGAAGACAGTACGCCTTTCAAGCTTACAGGAAAAAAATGAATTGATTATTTTGTTTTATTTGATTGTATTTTGAAAGCTTTCTGAGCAGTGGATTTCATTACATTTCTGTTCAGTACATATAATGAAGAGTTCTTAAGGTTTGGTTTCACTTGTATGATGAAGACTTAGGTAATGTTCTATATTTTTTTTCCCTCTTTAGGCTTGTAGAATATTTGCAAGCTATGAGAAACTTTTTCTTACTTGAAGCTGGAGATACTATGTATGATTTCTATACATCCATTTTTGACAAAATTAGAGAAAAGGAAACTTGGCAGAATGTTGCCTTCTTAAATGTTCAGCTTCAAGAAGCAGTAGGGCAGCGCTATCCAGAGGACAGCTCAAGGTAAATGCAAAATCCTGCAAAATATACTTCAGTTAACTGTTTCTTTCACATCCACCTATATTAATACATTTCACTTGCATAGTGCAGTACTAATTACTTCATATTCATTGCAAGGATCTGTTTCAATGAAGCTTCGAGCTGTTGTCACCTTTTAAACACAGCTCTATCAGATTAAATTAGACAGGTAATGTTTAAGAAAGTTTAAAAAAAAAATCACTAAGGCAGGTAGCCACTAATTTAGAATTAGATCACCACCAATAAAATCACTTCTTTCCTTGTAAAGGTTGTCTATATCATTTGAAAGTGTTGATACAGCAAAGAAGAAACTGCCTGTCCACACCTTGGATGGCTTGACATTAAGTTATAAGGTAGGGTATAGTAAGTTAATATTGCTGCGGGTTTTTATTCTAGAACACATTTGAAGTGTTGTATTAATGTGACTTACCTTTTCTGTCTTATCTTTTCTGTCTTATCCTCTGCTGTTCTTAGGTTCCTTGGCCTGTGGACATAGTTATAAGCCTAGAGTGCCAAAAAATTTACAATCAAGTTTTTCTGCTCTTGTTACAAATAAAGTGGGCCAAGTATAGTCTAGATGTTCTAAGATTTGACGGTAAGAAACTGTTTCAATGAGAGGTACTCTAAAAACTTGTTCTGTGGTCTAAGGATATAAATAGCCTCCTGCTTTCTGAAGTGAGTAGTTTAAATCTGTAAAATATTAATCTCTCTTAGCTTCACAAATCAGATATATTAAGCAGGGCATGTTTTTCACATCCGTTCAGCCTCACAGACAACAATGTTCATGTGTTGTGACTCTTTGGTTCAGGTCTAGTTGGTTTCTGTAGAAGCTTGTATTTCTTTCTTCAGACCTTGCTGTTGAAGGAAGATCTGTCCACCACACCCCTTATTCATAGCCCAAGTTTTTATGAGTAACATCTTGCAAACAAATAAAGAAAACAAGTTGAAAAAATACTGTAATTGAGATTGGAACAGTAAGCTAGATGAGAATACATACTTTAAGCTACAAATTAAATATTTGATGATTGTAGAAAGAGATCTGTTGGTGAGATCTTAATCTTTGCTGTATTAATGTTTATGCTTTTCCTTTCCTATACGAAGTTGATATGCGATTTGTGTCCTGGAAAAGCAAATTAGAAAGTCGGTGGTTCACCTGTGTTTTGTACATCAGCTAAATAATTCTATTCCTAAAAGTATGCAGTTTTCTATTGTTAAATCTTTACAGATAAGGCTCTGTGTTTTAAGTATTTCCCTCTTTGTGGAGATAGTGTACACATTTATTTCTTCATATTTTTTGTCTTTTTACATAATTAGCTCTTAAATAGCATTTCCTATCCTAGTATTTATCAAATTACATTGTACATATATTTTCACAATACAGTATATTGTTGCTGTATTTTAATAAAACACCTGAATGGCCAGAAAAATCTTATATCAGTGTATTGTGCACGGTAATAAGAAATAAATCAATTTTAAGTAACATTTTAGCTACAATTTGTCTTCATAAACATTTTATCTTAATACTTTTATGTTTTATTTTTAGAACTAGCCTGTGCTGCGGAAAACCCACAGGTTAAGGAGGGAACTTTATTAGAACATGGAACACTTCCTCTATTTGGACCACAAACAGAAAGTATAAAACAACAAATACATCGCATGTTCCTCTTAAGAGTGAAACTTATGCATTTTGTTAACAGCCTGCACAACTACATCATGACTAGGGTTTGTCTTATATCATAACTTCATTTATGCTAAGAACTTGTAACTGTAGATGCAGTATTATTTTTTTTATTTAAAACTATCCAGATCAAAGAGACACAAGTTAATAAAGCAAAATCTTTTTCTAGTGTCCGTTCTGCAAAGTGATTTTAACCTAAAATTTAAACTAAAAATGTTTCAGCTTTCACTTGGCTGGTTAAAATCAATAATTCTAAAAATACTTAAGAAGTTCTATGTGCTGACTGATCTTCGGATATTATTATTTCTTATCTTTCTTTTCGGCTGTCTGTAGCAGCGCTGTGTGCCCAATGCACAACTGTGCCAAAATAGGTTTCTGTAAACTGTTAATCTCTTAAGAGCTATTACAATTGTAAAAGTGTTACTACAGACATTTTATGTAAGTAGATTCTTCTAAAAATCTCTCTTATGCAGATCCAAAAGTATGACTTCTCAAAAATAAAGGTAGTATCTAGCAGATTCATATCTACTCAACTGCCTTTTTTGGCCTTTGATGAAATAATGTAGTCCAAATTGATTCCTCTAGAGCTAATATATCTGCTTGTGAGTAGTGATAACGTTCCTACTTATGCAAAGTATACAGATTGTCACTGAGTTATGAGAAGAGCTCAGCGTTTTTACTTTATAGTAGCTGGAAGGCTGAGCCTCCAAGTTGAGACTGGAAAGGGAAGAGTGAATATATCAGGCAATTATTAGCTCTCAGAAAGGAAGTCTTGGAAATGAGTCACAAGCACTTGTGTGCAACATAGAATTTAAATAACTGTGGTTTTCTCTTCAGATTCTTCACAGTACTGGCTTGGAATTTCAGCACCAGGTAGAAGAAGCCAAAGATTTAGATCAGTTAATAAAGATTCATTACAGATACCTATCTACAATCCATGATCGCTGCTTACTGAGAGAAAAGGTGGGTAAAAAGTGGAATATGTGTTGTATTGAGTTCAGCAGGACAAGAAAATGGTTTAGTACTAACGATGCTGTGCCTATTTTGTAGGCCATACATACATTGTAATAAATAGATCCTCGTGAGGAAAAGGTAACTTGTTCAAGATCAATACTGATATTGTTTCCCTTGCAAGTCTCAGCTTCGTTTCTATGAAGGAGAGAAAATAAAACTAAGTTATTTACATTGGAGTTTATATACATTTGTTTTTAAGAGATGCTGGGATTTGAACAAACAGGCTTGGAAATGTAATGAGGATCGTACATGCTGGTGTAGTAGGAAACGGAGACACGTCTGTTGATGTAGTCTTCTGTCTCATACTGTCTGTACTAACACTCATGGGAATAATGATGGAATGAATGAGAGGGCAAATGCAAAACATATCTTAACTGGGCAGACCTGTGTTATACCTTGGAGACCATTTTTACAGATGAGATTAAATGGCCTAGGATACTTTTGTGTCCATAATAATGAAAATGATTATGTAATTCATTAACAGTTACTTTCTGATTGTTACTCGTTTTGTTACTTTAGGTGAGCTTTGTGAAAGAAGCTATAATGAAAGTTTTAAATTTAGTGCTGATGTTTGCAGACCGTTGGCAGGCTGGTTTGGGGGCTTGGAAGTAAGTATACGTACCTAAAATTATACGCAGTCATGATTTCACAGCTCAGAATGTGCTTTTGAGATTTTTTTGTGTGTGAAATAGTGGGATTTAATCTTTGTTTAACAGTAGATGCCTGAAGCTAATCGCTATTTCTTAACAAAAGTGAAATTTATTTTAGATAGAACATAACAAGTTTCATGCCCTTGTGTGAGTGTATATTCAGTACTTTCCAATTACAAGTATGGCTCATAAGTATCTTTAAAGTATTTGAAAGGATTGTAGAGCGTAGCAGCAAAGAGAGGTTTTCTTTTCATCCGTATTTGTTTGCAATGGTAAAATGGGATGTTCACAGGTTTGGTTTATGATCTTGTTTTCTGGCTGTGATTTAAAGTTACAGGCAGCCAGATGCTGACACTCATTCATTGTTTCATGAAAATTGGGATTATCTAGCATGACCTTCATTCTAGAAGGCAATACATTTGTGCCTTTCTTAAAAATAAATAAATCCAAGTAAATCTTAATACCTAACTAACCTTATTTTTCTAATTTAGACCGTCCACATTATAAAACCTTTGTCAAAGTTTCAAAATATGTGGAACTGTTGAAGTCTATGAAAGTTGACTTTGGGGTGAAGACTTCAATGTAGAGACTGGGTGATCTCCAGAGGTCCTTTACTGCCCCTACAATTCTGTGTTGTTCTGGGATTCGAAGAAAGCAGTGTGGGTGATTGGGGCCCTGTTTAACCTGCTCCGTGTCCCTGTTTTATTTGGCAGTGTAAGCTTATCCCAAAGAGCTCCAAAGCAATTGGGACCAGCAATGGCTGTCTTGACATTCCTGTGAATACCTCAGAATAGTAGTTCTCATCGGCTGAAACCACAAAATTCCTCCTAGTAATGGCAAATGCTTACAAGGGGATGACAAAATCACTAGTAAAGCCACTGTGATAGTGTTCAGGCACTCCAGTCTAAATTGGCCACAGTTTTCTAGAGTGGTATACTCGGATATAACTGAAATATTTTAAGTTCAAGATGGAATACTATGCAAAGAGCACTTTGGTCATTCATTGTGAAGTTTTGGTTATGTTTTGAAGGTAACAGTTGCTCGACTGACTGTTAAGTGTACCTCTGTTAAACTTCTCTGTAGGATGGAATCCATAGAGAAAATGGAATCTGATTTTAAAAACTGCCACATGTTTCTTGTAACTGTCCTCAACAAAGCTGTCTGTCGAGGCTCTTTTCCTCACTGTAAGTCCATGATGCTTTTCATATACACGCACTTGTCACTCAACACGTATTTACATTTTAATCTATTTGTCAGTACAGATTAAAGAATCTCATTTGTGAAAATACTAAATGAAGTATTCGGAGAGCCATAAAACCTTACTTCCGAATAAGTTTAATTCATACATTTTAGAATATATGTACCATAATTTATTTTTCATAACAACTATCTTCAGTTTACCTGTTCACTTGAAGAGAGGATCATAGAATCATAGAATGGCTTGGGTTGGAAGGGACCCCAAGGGTCATCAAGTTCCAACCCCCCCGCCACAGGCAGGGCCACCAACCTCCAGATCTGGTACTACACCAGGCTGCCCAGGGCCCCATCCAACCTGGCCTTGAACACCTCCAGGGACGGATCATTCACAGCCACTCTGGGCAGCCTGTGCCATCACCTCACCACTCCCTCTGTAAAGAACTTCCCCTTGAAATCCGATTTAAACTTTCTCTCCTTGAGCTTAAAACAATCCCCCCTTGTCCTATCACTGTCTACTCTTGTAAAAAGTTGGTTCCCCTCCTGTTTATAATCCACTTTTAAATACTGGAAGGCTACAGTGAGGTCTCCTCGGCAGCCTTCTCTTCTCCAGGCTGAACAAGCCCAGCTCCCTCAGCCTGTATCCCTTGACTGATTCAGCTAAGGTGGTCTTCTAAAAAAGTACTTCAAACAAAGACCTGAAGAGCATATACAAGCATTTTTGATGTTGCTGGGTGACAGCTGGGAACTAGCGTGCACAAATAGAATGTTAATATTTTGATGCCTTAGCTGCGGCTGCTCTTGTGGTCTTGACTCTGCCTGTTACTGAGGTTACTCAGTACCAGAAACAGCAGAAGAGAACATTGCAGCATGATACTAGCTTAAATGAGTTGTCAACGTCAGTTAGAGGTAGGGTGTGACTTCTGAGTGGAATAAGCTGGTATGTAGATGCACATTCACCTGTTTCTCCTTTGAGATCAGTCCTTTCCAATACGGAAGGCGATGGGCTTCTAAAAGAGGTTAGATCTTATCACTGCTTTTCAGTCAACAAGAGCTTGTCTGCAAGAACTGTCTGTGAGAATAACTAACTGCACATAATTCCCTCCAACTTTTATTCAGTTTTCTATTTGCAGCCATTAGTATTTCAAACAAAGGAGCTTATTTCTTGTCAGTTCCTACCAGTTAACCATCACTAAGAAATGTCAGAAATTTGTAATATTTAAAAAGTCTCACCATCTTCAATCCTGAAGTGCTGACATTTAAAAAACAAATGGAAAATATCATTTAAACTACGAAATAGAATATTACAGCGAATGTTTGCGGACTGATGCAAGTGCAAATACTCAACTTTTTTATGGTTTGATTCACAGTGGAATCTTTAGCACTGTCGCTGATGGCCGGCATGGAACAGAGCTAGCGCCCAAATCTGCTGAACTGCAGAACTACTGAAAGCAGCATTTATGTTGAATGTCCTTTGTTGACTGGAAGCATTTTACACTCCATTTTGAAACGTGTATAGTTAAATTATGCTGTTGGTTTGGAGTTGTGTAAAGTATTTTCAAATGTAAATAATGTACAGGTATTGAAGTGTATTGGTTGTGGCTGTATTGTTCTCTGTATGTATATGCTTTAACATGAAAAAATGTGCATTGTAAAATGCAACCTGCGTGAACAATCTTGCTTGAAATATATGAAGTGTATTTTGTGCTGTATAAAGGATTTTTTTTTTAGTTTTTATTATGATGATGAATAATTGCTGATTTACTGTTTCCATTAATTTTGCAGCTGTGACTAGGTCACAGGGCACTGTGGAGTGGTGTGACTCAATTCTTATAATTATTCAAAAGGTTGGTTGAGTTCATTTTGGCCTTTTTTTCTTTGGGAAAAAAAAATAAGCTAAGAGGCATTTATCTTGTTTGCTTTAATGGCTCTTAAACACTCTTTGGGAACAATTACGACTGTTACAATAACCTGATATTAAAGAACAACAACAACAACGTTAACTTAATTGAAGTGGATTATCGCAGGCCATAAAATACTGATATTTTTGATGTGAAATAATGAAAGCGTGCTAATTTTAGTGGTAAGCTTGTCAGTTTAAGCATGATGAAGACTACGGTGTGAAATATATTGGTTTTACCTGTCGGATTGCTGAGATGTTTCAGAGGTTATCAGATACAACTTGATCATTCTCCTTCAAAGTCTTTTGCAAACAAACCATTCATCAATAGTTGATCTATTGTAAAGAGGTAGGTCAGAATACAGAAAGTGTTCATTTTTAGAGAAGTGAATGTAGGGCTTGTTCTACAGTCCTGCTGTTTTCCCATGAAATTTTCTTGGTAATTCTGACATGAATACACCTACATTTTAAAAGAGCAAATTGCAGCCATTTACCATTTTATTTGAATAAATAAAAGATTAAATAATTGGAATTTGACCATCGTGCGTGTGTTTCTGCTGGAATCTAACTGGTAACTTACTAAAGTTGGAGAAGTGTTTCTGCTATAGAAATGGTGTATATTACTACTAGCTGTGATAAAACTGTTTTTTGCAGCTGTGAATTGCTGCATTACTTTATGCGTATAAATATTGCGAGTCTTGTGGAAACGAGATCTCAAAAGGCTCCTGCAAAGCTATGGCTTTTTTTTTTTTGTTCTTCTTTTGTTTAACTGAGTGCAGGTTTTGCTTTAGAGAATATTTTGCATTATTCTCTTCTACCACATGGTATAATTTTCCAAGAGCATGTGTTGAGTGGTAGGCGGACAGCTATTAACAAAAGGAATTTGTACTTCCATTTTTAACGTGAGTGGTGCTCATTTGAGATTCCATGCTATGTATTGCATGCAGAGACAGTGTATATTCTTTACTAAGTTCTTCTTATTCAGAGTAAAACTGAATAGCATAATAGCAGTTTTAAAATGCAGACTTGTACGATGAAGTTCAGTGCTTGTATGTAATGGCTCATGGCTTTTTGAGTATATGTATGTCATCTACTCCATGCTTTTGAAAACTTAAGAAGCAGTTGTTTATTCTTCCCTTCTGTACAGTGGTTACCTTTACCTTCAGTGAAATTCCTGCTTTTCTTAGACTGGCCTTGGATAATATTAACTAGACATGAGGAAAAAAAAATCAGCCCTTCCTGCTGATGAAAACCTGATTCCTAGTAAATTCTCTTCCAGCTTTTACTTACAAAAGAAGTAAAATGCTAGTGAAGGAATTTTCTCTTTCACTCTGTTTCCCGCTAGGAAGATAACCTTGCATTCTGCGGAGACACCTCCATGTACATTGGAGGTGGGTGATGCTTGCACACTGTTTTTTAACCAACTTCCAGTGTTTGTTTGCTCTTCTGTTGTCATAAAAGCGCAGTGGAAAATCTAGCTCTGGCAGCATTGGCTGATTGTAGTCACGGACATCCTCCATGCTTAGCTTTTTGTGTGGCAGTAATACTCAACTGACGAATACCCCTGAATGTACCCATCTTATGGCCTCCGTTTCTCTCTATTTTGAACCACGGAAGAATAAGTCCTTTGGTTTTGGTGTGGATGCCTTGTGATGCTACCAAGACCTTTCATCAGCCCTCTGGCAGTGGCTAAATAAAGATTTATCTATTCAGAAATGAGGTTTTTGGTGAAGTTTTGGCTATTTCAGGCATTTGCTCAATTTTCAGATCAAAAAAAGGTCTAACATTTTCTGGTCTCCTTAGAGAGCAGTGCTGTTAAGTTGGATTCCACCCCGTGTCCATTTGTTCTGGGTGTTTTTGACTGTTTGCAAAGTTTTCCAAGTTCCTAAGTTTTGTTTTCCAAGTTCCATCAGTTACCTCTGATTTGAATCTTAAATTTGGGATCCTTCTCTTCAACAAGGAGATGAAGCATTTTTATGTGCTTTACTTGCACTTTTGGGATTTTGAGCATGTGAAAACTGATCTTCGTAAGCTTCTAAGGGATATCTTCTAATTTAAAACTTGTTGTTTAAAAGGATAAAAAGCCCACTACGTGGCAGATTTTAAAATTTCAAGGAATTGTTTTTACTAAGTTGATCTTTTCGTGCTCATGGCTGTTGCTTTCATAATATCAAAAGGCCGATGTGTATTGAAGTGAGAAAAGGTATGTCCTGGGATATAAACATGTCTGATCCGAAGTGTATAAGTAAGAAATAGAAACATATTTTAAAAAATTATTCTTGATTATGGGGACAATGTCTTAATGAATTATTGAATGAGAGGAAACAGAAGCTGATGTACAGTTGCAGCCAGATTGTTCTCATCCTAGAGAAATTGAAACTGCAAAGTGAAAACACTGTCAGATCCTACTCTCAGCCAAGTTATCCAATTTTATGCTAAGCTACAAGAAGCCCTGCTTGGGTTCTTGAAAAATAAGTACTTAAATGATGTACGTGAAGGAGTGAATGATTTTGTAAAGCAGCACTAATCTGGGTGAAACAGCAAGCATGGATTTAGGTACTTAAAAGTAAGGATCTGGCTAAATGGTTATTAGAAAAGATTATAATACTCAAGGTAAGATGTTATATCTGATGCCTAAGAATCTCTGGGGAAAAAAAACCCCTGCATTACTGGATGCTGTCACAGTTAAATCTACACTTCATTTCCAAATTTATTTTTTCCTCTCTAACTTCTGGGTGTGCTCTGTCAGAAGTTACAGCGTAGAAGCCCTTATCTATCAATCTCAGTACTTCTCTTCCTTTCCTGTGATTTTCTGTCATATCTAGGACCCATTTTAGAACAGATTTCAGAAATTCTCTAATGCTTTCTTTGTTGTTTAGTTTAATAACCTCCTAATTAACTAGGTCCTTGAGGACCTTTGCTAGTGTCAAACTACTGATGGCAAAAACAGTCAGCAAGCAGTTGCTGATGGCATGGTTTCCTTGGTAGCATGGATTAAAGATACCATCTCTAAATTGCATGCTCATAAAAAACATAAAAAATCCACCGCCCAGCTGCATTTTAATCTTATTAACTCTGCAGATTTACATGTTGCCGGCTTTCTTCCTATACTCTTTTGCTCACTTATAGAAAAACATTCCCACATCTCTACAATTTGTAGTTATTGGATCATGCTGTGGCTTGTTGCTGTACTGCTTTTATTGCTGGAAAGGCTATATGGAATCTTTGGTCGTGGCATCTAGATAGCTAATAAAATTACCAGAATTAGATGGGCCTTAGATGAGGCCAAGTGAGGGGTTACATTTGAACTGTTGCTTGCATGATAGAGATGGGACTTGGACACAGCATTCTCCAAGTGCTCTGCCTATCTCCAGAGAGCTGAAGCAACAGCCCTGTTTTATGTGTGGGAGTATGGAATATTTCCATAGTCTTGCTCTGCTTTAAACCATTTGTCTTGTCTGATGTAAAATGAAGAGCGTACTGACTCCTTATGTCAAACGTTTTTTTCTGGTCTTTTGGAGTATGGACAACTGGTTGACTTTCTGCTGCAGGTGTGAGTTTATTTTTTAACTGATTTAGAGACAATTACTACTTTTCTTTCTTTGTAGTTTTGTATAGTGTCCTGCTCTGGGCGGTGTTGTGGCCATTGCCCGTGATGGCTTCATAAATACCTTTCTGTGCTGGACCATGACAGATCACAGCACGTTCCTGTGTTGTATTATCTCCTTTGTGAGGATAAAAAGATCAGTATGGACTCAGCAGGTAAAAATCAAATTGATAGGTAGGCACGCTATGAAGCTTAATCACTAAAATACCTGGGCGGAAGGGTGCAAAACTGGAGTACATAAGCATCTTAGACATACATAGGCAGGACCTCAAGACTTCTAACCTCTTCTTTCACATAGAATGACATGGAATGGAATCCTGCGGGCTCCTGCAGATGATCTTCTTTCATAGACCTTGGATAAATACTGTACAGCCCAAAGAAAGGAATTCAAAATAGAACAAAACCAGCTGGAATTCAGGAAGTAGTCTTGTGGGTATCTGCGGCTAGCATCGCTAGCACAGTGCTTTGAACAAAGGCTTTATCTGATCTGCAGGGAATTGAGTTAAGCTTGAACTGTCTTACTATCTGGTGTTCATCTGATGCAGATGTAAGGTACAGAAATTATCAGGAGCACAACACGGTGTTACAGATCTCAGTAAAGATAATGTTGACAGGTTAAATACCGGGTTTAAGTAGGTACCACCCAAGAATGGTCTGTTTGAGATCCTAATTCTAGCCACTGGCATCATAAAAGCCACACCTATCTTCTAGTGGGTAGGACATCAGGTAATGATCAGGCATATGTAGATATGTATATCTTTAGCCAGGCCCAGCAGGCCCATATTAACTGGTGCAAGATTAAGAGGGATGATACAGCAAAAGGAGAAGCTGGTCATGAAGACCCACTGAAAGCCTTAATCAAGTACAGTCATTGCAGTACTTAAATTGCACAAAAATGGAAAGCAGGAAGTCATGGGGGCATTCCAGAATTTAATACTGATAAGCATGCCTCATGTTACATGACAGTGTAGACATCCAGATGGTGAAATGGGATCGTCCTCTAATTCCAATATAAAAAAAAAAAAAGTAGAAAAGATCTTGATAGACAAAAAAGCTGCATATCATCAATTATCAGTATTTTTTACCTGACTTTATGGGTTGGTATAAATGTGAGTACAGGAATGTCAATGAAGAGCAGATTGCTCCACTAATGGGGAAATGTCTTCTAGGCCCACTCAGTCACTTCAGAAGGAGCATGGGAAGACCCAGGGACGTCAGCCAATCCTTAGGACAAGGCGAAGCAGCTGCTCCTGGCAAAGGTGGGAGCTGTGCTCGCAGGAAGTCCAAGACGTATCACTCAGCTGGGGTCATATTGCTGTTGATCAGATCTCACTGGGAGCTTTTAGCTTTGGAGCAAGTTCCCTGTCCAGTGCTTGCAGACACAGCATGTTTCAAGTCTCCCTTGCTGCACTTGTGGCTTGGGAACTGAAGTCTCAATGCTGATGTAGGCCAAGTGCTGCACTAAGACAGGGCTGCTGTCAACTTTGCACGCACTCAGGACAAGGAAATGAAACCAATCCTGTATTATGAAGGTGGGTTGTTTTTTACTTTAACAACCTCATTGCTCTAGGGATGGTTTATGGCAAGGTGTATGACAGCTTTCATTGAGCGGTATCAGCTAGAAACTGAAGCATCTGGCTCTGGTTGGCTTCTGCAGTTTTCACTGAGCTGAGTTTAGAAGCTAGGTATCATGGGTGGTGATGGATGAAATTCATTCCAATGATGCAAACAGGTTGCCCAGAGAGGTGGTGGATGCCCCATCCCTGGAGACATTCAAGGTCAGGCTGGACAAGACTCTGAACAACTTGACTGAGCTGTAGGCGTCCCTGTTTGTTGCAGGGGAGTTGGACCACATGGTCTTTAAGGGTCCCTCCCAATGCAAAGAATTCTATAACATAAGCACTCAACATATATTATGGAAATATCCTAATAGAGAAGAGCAAGTAGCCACATCCTAGAAAATAAACTTTAATAGACTAGCACTGGATTGCAGCTCTGGGAACAGCACTGGAAAAAATAACTAAAGATTGGCAGGGAACATGGTGAGATGGTAACGTTTTGAAATGATGCAGAATTTCTCCACAAACTGTCGGAATTCTTGATGATGTGGAATGGGTGGAATAATTTGATAAGACAGTAATTGGAGTACTGAGAATTATGGGCTTTGCAACTTGTTCCCACTTTCCAAAGGCTATTACAAGAAGGCTATTTAAGGAAGCTTAGTACAACGGAAACTCGCTTGAAAAAAAAAAAATCAAATGAAGAAATAATTGTTCTGTTCTCAGCAAAAACCACACAAAACAGCAAACCTAAACCCCAACCCAAAACCATCAGCTGTTGAAAGCAAAGACATAAAGTTGCTTGCTACAGCAGTGCTCTGTAGTTTGCTAATGACTGCAGAGGATTTTCAAGAGTGAAAAATGTTGGGTGCAACTTAGTCAAATTACAAGCAACCAGGCTTTGGGGAAATACCAAGATGGTTTGGAACTTTCCAAGCTCTAAGCTGGCAGTAACCCCTACGCAGAGCATGTTTGTTTATCCAGCCTACCATAACACACAGCGATTTTGACAAACTTTAAGGAAGAAGAAAAAGTTTCACGTTGTGATAATGCATCCACATTCATCTGATGAATGATGAAGAAACAGAAGAAAAGCAGAACTGCAAACAGGAGAACGCTGTGAAAAAGATAAGCAAATTTCAAACGGAGGAGTGTTTGTTGTGTTTTATAGAAAAGTCAAAGAGGGGGAAAATAGGCACCCTTGGTTTTGCTTGATTTCAATTAACAGCAGCGCTTCAGCTACGAAAAAAGACGTACATGAGCACCACCTAGAGGAAATATTATTAGAGGGTTTTCCATTGCATCCCCTTTGATTCCTTAAGGTTAGATCCCTGACCCTTACTGCTGGGCTCACCGTCCTGCCAAAGAGTGGAGGAAAGGAAAATAACCACGTCAGCTTTCCACGCACATGAATGTTACTGGGGTGCCCTTGAAACGCTATCCTCTCAGGCGTTCGGAGTACAGCTCCGAAGGGAGCACAGCCTTTTGTATACCAAGGAAACGTCGCTGGCAGGCCGGGCGGGAGGAGGGGCCGGCCCGGACGGGAAGGCAGGGAAAGGAAGGGAAGGGAAGGGGCGGCTGGCTTGGGACGGGCGGCGGGAGGAGGGGCTGGGTCGCAGGAAGGGTGTTTCCCTGCGCGGCTCCCAGTCCGGTGACTCACACAGGAAACTCCCCGTCGGGCGCGGCCCAGGAGCCAGCCGCCGGCCCAGCGACGCTCTCAGCCGAGCCGAGCCTCGGACGGGTCCCCGCCGCCGGGCAGCGCCGTTCCCGGGAGCCGGCGGCTCCGAGCGGGTGAGCAGCCGCCGCGGCAGCGCTTCCCGGGCGGCGGAGCGGCCTGGCCCGGCCGGGCCCAGCGCGGCGGCGCTTCGGGTGCGGCCTCGCCCCCTGCCCCGTCCGGAGCGCTGCGCCCGGGGCGCGTCCCGCCGCTCCTCCCGGTGTCCGCCCCCGGGTTTTGTGTGGGGTCTGATGGGTGGGGGGCCGTAAGCTCCCGCTGCCTCGGTGCGAGCCGTATTCCCGCACTGTTGGGCGGGGGGTCTGGGCAGAGTTTGGGCATGTGCGTCGTTATCTGTAGCAGGGAGACGGGCTGCGGAGCGCAGGGAGTCCTGTGGCTGCAGGGAGCGCGTTGGAGGGGAGGAAAGCTGTCTGCGAGGGTTTCTCCTGTTTTAGAAGTCACGCAGCGCGTTACTGTAATTGTGGAGGACACAAAGCATGGGCTCTAATTGGCAGCTCCAGTACTCGTTGCATTCTGCTTGCTTGTCATAATTGTTATTCTCAGAACTTCCCTGTATGGTGTCCCTAGTTAGTGTATGTTTTAGAGTGGAGCTTCTGAATTATATGTAAGATAATTCTGAGTTATCTCTAAGATAACTCTCTGTTTTCTGGATTGTGTATAAAAGTTGCATTTGTACGAAGAGTTTTTTATGTTCAGGCTGGTTTTGTAAGCTGCGTGCTTGAAACTGCGGTGCTGGTCCTCACATCAGCACTCTTCTTCTTGTCCTTATCTCCCTTTTCCCCATATCCTTTCAAAAACCCTGTCTTTTTCAGCACAGAGCTCTTCCTGGCCTATTGTGAAAGGCTTTCTAAGCATTCCCAAATGGAGTCTGGCTGGTGTGGGCAGCAGTGTTTCTGTAGCTGCCAGGACCAGGAAAGAGGAGGGGATGCTCGGAAGCAGCCTGCAGAATGTGGGGTGCTGAACAGACCCTGCGTTTGGTCAGGTCCTACTGAAGGTCACAAAGAGGAGAGTGAAGCTATGTTTGAATTGTGCTCAGCAGGGTTAGCTTAAATCTTCTCACTGAGGTCCCTGCTCGTTGTAGGGGAGTTGAACTAGGTGACCTTTAGAAGTCCCTTCCAGCTCAAATGATTCTGTGAGCTCTGAGTATCTTGTTATCTTATTGAGTGAATCTGAGTTACAAAAATTGTTTTTAAAAAATCCGCGTTGTAGAATGGGGATGTTTTACAAACAGTCTAGGTTTCTCCTTTTTTGGCTCCTCTATGCTTGTTTCACGTAGAAGAAATTGTGTTTCTTTAGTGTACGATGTACGTGTGGTATCTAAAGTATTCATTAACAAAATTTTTGGTTTTTAAGTTTGATTTGGGTAGAAATCTGCCCCTGAACTTGAACCTACAAGCTCTCTTGACTCGCATAGACCTTGAAGTATATATAATTAACTTAAATTGTGTAGCTGGAACTGATATCCATTAAAAGTTTATCCGATGCACTCCTTGGTTTTGGTTAGTGCTTTGTTTATTTTCTCTGAGAGAGAACTGTCTTGGAAGGTGACTGGTTCCTGAGAGTGGTTGTCACAATCTTTCCATAACCTGCTTCTCAGGATCATCAGACTTTCATTTCTTGTTTTGCTTCTCAGAGGTTTGAGATACTTAGACTGAGGTTTGTTGAAAGCATGGAAGCTTCAGAGGAGTTGTACGGGAGCTATGAAGTTGCATAAAGTGGAACAAAAAGCCCTCATAAAGCTCCTCAGACTCAGTTTTATTCATCTGCTGGCCTGGAAGCTGCTAGGATCGCTTGCACTGTTATACAAGAGAAAATGAATTTTAGCGTAATTTCCATATATATTTTACATGTGAGTCAAGACAGTTTCATTTTATAGTCATTGCTTTGCATTCTTGGGGCAAATTCTTCTTGTGGTTCCTTTGCTGTACCAACAAGTAGAAGTAAACTTCAGTGTAGGGCAGCTCGTTATGTCACGGCAGCACTCAGCCACATGATTGACCTGGCTTCTCTTTCAACAATGACAGTGCGGGTTTCTGAACTGCTGTTGTTTATATGATCTTAAATAGCTGTACTTACTATGGCAAGCCCCAACTTAGTAAGCAATTATTCCTGAACCAAATTCAGTGCTTGTTTTTGTAGGGAAACTGCAGGAGCTTGACACAGTGAGGTGGTTCAGATGAATCCATGCACGAGTGAGAATGTGACTCCTTTCAATGCTTGTGAATTTTGTTATAATTTGAGAGCAGGTAGTAAACGTAACAGATTTGGAAACTCCTGCTATTTAGAATATGAAACTTGTTACAGGCAGCCTCTGATAAACCAAATAACCTCTCTCCTTTTTTTGTTTGGTTTTGAATCATAGAATCACCAAGGTTGGGAAAGACCTCTGAGATCATCCAGTCCAGCCTCAAAATTTGGCCACACTGTTCCTTGACAGTGTAACGAACACACCTGTATTTGGCTTTTTGTGTGTGTGTGTGTGTGCAACTCTGGTGCAGGAACATAGAAGAAGGATGTTTCAACATTGTGAAATAGGGTGGTGTGTCCACAAAAACTTGCTGAGAATTTAATAATGGTATTTTAAGCTACAGACATCAACTTAGGGCACTTCTGTGCTATACGTTTATCCCTAGAGGCTTACATTTGTAGGGATCAGGGGTATGCTTTGCTGTGTGATACCGACAGTTGTACTCTAACTTGCTTGTTGTGAGTATGCTTGCGCTAATCGGTGTCTGTCATTGTAGTGATGTAACGAATGTAAGATGCGTTGGCGTGACTTGCGTTTCTTCTCATAGAGAAATAAAAGTGACTGTGACGGTCCTTGGGCTGGGCAGCTGTTCTGCGTTTCCAAGTGGAATGGAACCATTACTTCATGCTCAGACCCGCTACTGGGAGTTAGATTTTTCCAGTTCAGTGATGTCTCCCTCAGCAGCCTCTCACAGGATGGCTTTCTGTAGGTCTGTCTTGCAGGAGTGTTGATCAGGAAGCGATAGAATGAGCAAACAAGTTGGAGAACTCAAGAATTATTCATCTGGAGCACAGAATGCATTTTCCTCCTTCCCTTCCTCCACCCAAAGGCACGTTAATACTTTAGAGAAAGGGTAGACTTACGCATTTTAGATGTCTGTCTCTCAGAAATAATTAGTAGGGTTGAGTCTCTTTAATGCTCTTATGAATGAATGCAATCTAGAGTAAAACAGTGCTGTTGTTTTTTAGGAAAAAATAGCCAGCTTTCAAAACCAGCACTGTGTTAGCACGCGTGTTTCAAGAGCTGACATGCTAGGTAGGGATTCTAGCTGTGAAATGGGGCACAGAGCTCACAGAGATACTGTCCTTAATGCATTACAGCTGTGCAAGAGATTTGTTTCCAAGATCTGGATAAAAATGCAGTATTGCTACATGTTACCTAAAAATACTTCAGTTCTGATGGGGTCGTGGACACTTTATTGACAGGAAATAAAAATGCTGTAGACCTGAGTTTGATTTCTGTTCTTTCAGTATAGCTCCGATTATTTCAAGTGGGTTCACTGACATCTACTAAATCAATAAGAGAGTGTGCTGAATTTTACATTCTGAACGTGAAATTCAGGTAAACTGCTAGGACATGTTGCTCAGAATCGACATGTGGATGCTTTTCAGGTGATGCCAGAAGTGAAGCTTTTGATGAAGGCTTTTTACTGAGACTACATATTTTCATTTACTGAATAAAAATAAAAAGATAAAACTTAACAGGTGATGAGCCCATTTAGAGGAAAATGGGAACTTTAGACACTAGTAAAGGCTATTAGCTTTCAGTCTGGAAAACAGCTAAGAAAGAATGCAGTCTCTGGAGAAAACAATATTTTCTTGGTTTTTTTTTCTCCCATGATCTGGTGAAGTAAAGGCACAGTTCAAGAACGTACATGCTTAAATAGTTTGTTTAATGCAGAGGGGCTGTCCTGTTGTTTGTATTGGCATCTAAGGACTCCAGGCTGGTCTTTCAGTCCCTGTGGCTCCTCTCACTCACCTGTAACATGACAGACAGGTGCTCTGCCCACCAGCCACTGCTACTTCCAGTGCATTCACTGAGGTGTACCTTTTTTAGGCATTCCCAAAGCAGTGCCGTGCAGTACTGCCTCTGAGCGCATCCATGTGGCAGAGCAGGAGCTGGTGTGCAGAGCTCCCGCAGCAGTGGAAGAATCTGAAACAGAGGCATGGAGGAAATGCATTGAGGACAGCTGCAGCAGATGGAGCAGCGGGACAGCCCGGGAAAACGAGGAGGAAAGATTAAACAACAGGGGAGGGGTGAACTGCGTGAAGGGAAAAGAACAGAGTCATAGAATATTCTGAGGTGGAAGGGACCCACGAAGACCATCAATACCAGTTGCTGGTTCCACATAGCACCTCCCAAAGTTCAAACTCTGTGAACAGTATCCAAATGCTCCTTAATCTCCGGCAGCTTGGGGCCTTGACTGCTGCCCTGAGAAAGAGAAGGGGAGTTAGTCAAGAAGCAATGAAAGAAAGAACTGGAACTTCAGGGACAGCAAAACATGCTGCAGTAGCATCAGGGGGTGTTAAAGGGATGAGGTAAATAAGTGCAGCAGAACAGATCTTGGCACACCAAACCTAGAATGAGATTGCAGTCAAAGCTTCAACTTCATCCTACCCAGAAGAGACCAAATATTGCAGAAGGGTTTATAATATGTGTGTAAGTTTAGGATTCATGTTTTTTTTTTTTTTTAGACTAGCGTTTATGTGGAATATTAACTCAGCTAGGTAAGAATTTACAAGCAAATCAACATGGGTCCCCTCAGCCATCTAGCCCTACCAATAACACATATGCATGTTTTATATAGAGAGGACTTACATGTTGGGCTTGAGGCTTAGGTACACAAGTAAACCAAGGAAAGCCCTTGTGAATTCTAATGTGAATGCCATTGCAGAGGAGTTGTGTGCTGCAGCCCAGCCTGCAATGACAGACCCTCTCTCCTTGTTCACATGTGTAGGATTCATTCAGAGTGAGGAATTAATGGGTCAGGCTCTGCTGTGTCGTTGTTATGAATTCTCAAACAAAGCAATCAGGATCAGGTTCTCATTTCTGAAGTGAGTGGGTCACACTGTGCTTGATATTTCTGTAACAAGGAGCCTTGGCTGGATGGTCAGAGTGTGGGCATGGTTTAAAGAAGTGGGAATTCAGGAGTGTAAATGACAATGTTATGTGGTATTTACCTGCAGGGAACAGAAAATGTCTACGTAGCAGTGTAGGCTTTCTTCATAAGGAAGGTTTTCCCTGCTTAGAGAGGTGTCCTTCTTCCTCTGCACCCTTGGAGTGCCAGGGTGAGGCAGTGCTGTGTGCCCTCAGGAGCCTGGTTCTAAGCAAACCATTTCCCTGATGTGACCCTTCTGTGATTTGCTGTGTTGCTGGGTGGGATAATTCAGTGCTGGAATTTTTGGTTTTCCCTTTTACGCTTACTGAGCCTTGCTTATTCCAAGTGCAAGCTGCTCTTTGAAAGCTGAGCTTTATGTCAGATCTGTTGCATAAAGGGTTGTCAGCTGCTGCCTGTGTCCTTCTGTCTCTTACTTTAATAAGGTGGGTCAATAAATGATGTGAAAAGCATTTTTATTTGCTCCTTCAGTTTATGCTCATCTGTTGCTTAGGAACACAGAATAGCTCCACTCCTGCAAAAAAAATACCACATTAATCCCCTTCACAAAAAGGCAGATTCTGTCAACAGGGCCCTGAAAAAGAGCATTCACACAGAGCAGATCTGGCATATTGCTTATCTCTGAAGCAATTTGCTTATCAATTTAATAAAATTGTTTCTGCTCAGTCAGAATTGATAGATACGTGATTGATCAGCTGCTGCTTTTGAGGTTTAATTCATAGAATTGTAGAACATCCTGAGTTGGAGGGGACCTATAAGGATCTTAAGTCCAACTCCTGGCTCCACACAGGACCACCCAAAAATCAGACCATAAATTAAGATAAAGCGAAAGTGAAATTTTGAGAGATATCTTGGAAGTTTGAAAAAGGAGAAAAAAAAAAAAAAAAAGAGAGAGCATCGTAGTCATTGCTGTACTGCTCTTGGAAGGGAAAATCCGTTCTTTTTGTTAACTCTTACCTTTGGGAGTCTTTTGTGATCAGTCTCATGGTTTATCCTGAGTAAGAACATCACAAGGAATATTGAATCAATTTATCTTCGTAGAAAAATGATTTAATTGATTTTCTGCAAGCCAGTAACAGAAGAATGACAAAAGGGAGCAGAAGAAATGAGGAAATGCTGTGTTGCTACGGGGATAAAACTTAACAACTTCTTCTCGGTAGACCAAGCCTGTTCCTGTGGGAATGTTGTCATTGATTCCTGTGGAGTTCACTGGGGCTGATCCCATACACCTCAGTTCGACAGACCATCCAGTCATCTTTTTAAGTTTATCCCTATTGGCCTGCTGAATGCTTTTGCTCCTCTTCTTTAGAGAATATAGAATCTTAGAATCACGAGGTTTGGAAAAGACCTCAAAGATCATCCAGTCCAACCATCTACTTATCACCAATATTTCCCACTAAACCATGTCCCTCAGTATGACATCTAAACGTTTCTTGAATGCCTCTATGGTTGATGACTCCACCACCTCCCTGGGCAGCCCATTCCAGAGCCTGACCACTCTCTCGGAGAAGTATTTCCTAACATCCTATATGAATCTCACATGGCACAGCTTGAAGTCATTCCCTCTAGTCCTGTTGCTAGTTACACAAGTGAAGAGGCCAACCCCCACCTCACCACAACCTCCCTTCAGGTCATAGAGAGCAATAAGGTCTCCCCTGAGCCTCTTCTCCAGACCGAACAATCCCACCTCCCTCAGCCGCTCCTCATAAGGTCTGTGCTCCAGAGCCCTCACAGCTTCGTTGCGCTTCTCTGAACATGCTCCAGGGCCTCAATGTCTTTCTTGTAGTGAGGGGCCCAAAACTGAACACAGCACTCGAGGTGTGGCCTCACCAGAGCTGAGTACAGAGGGACGGTCACTTCCCTGCCTGTGCTTGCAACACTATTTCTGATACAAGCCAGGGGTGTACTTTTTCCCTTCCTTAAATGCTGTACTTAAGGAGAATGTAGAATTTCCCTCATTTTTACCATTGTATCCTGCCCTATAAAGTAGGGTAACATTTGGTTTATTTATTTTTCATTTACTTGTTTAAGCTTATTTAAAAAAAAAAACAAACAAACTCATGTAGACACATGTTTAAATTCCTGAGTTGCAATGCAATTGTAATTTTCAGTACCCACGCTAGCCTTAATTTAAGATTCTTCATTTAATTTGAAATTCAAAGATGCTTTTGCAAACTTGGGAAAGAAGAGAGCCAGTGTCTCTCTTCCTGTCCTCACTTCAGAGGAAGTGCTGTTTAAAGAGCAGACAGACTTCCTTTTTGTCTTATTTTGAGCCTGGGAACATGCACAGGCACTTGGAAATGCAGCGCATCTATTTAAAAACAAAATGAGAAATGCATCCAGTGGTCTGTAAAAGGACAGAGGGAATCTCTTCCCAGCACCTGTTTTCATTCAAATTAAACAGTGTTCTCATCTATGAAATCACAAAATATTCTAGAGCTTCTGTAATCCAGCAGCTTTTTGATAAATTGTTTAAACCCAACCACAGGGGTCTTAGAATTTGAGTAAAAAATATTTTTTCACATACAAATTTCAATGCTTGAGATCTTCTTGGGTTATGCAGAACATAACCTTGCCAAAACCAGTTCCCTGAACATCCCGAGACCTCTGTGCTTTCCTCAGCTGTATTCTCACACTGCCCCTGGCATGTGGGTTGGGTCTGTGCTGGTTTTAAGAGCTTGCATAATTGCAGGTGCAGCTGTACATTGCCTGCATCCCCTGACTGCATGGGCTGCCTTCAGAGCTGCTGGTGCAGCTTTTCCTCTAGAGCTGTGGGAACTCATACTGTAGTTATAGCAGCCATAGGGTATGTTTTTGCAAAAGTTTTCATTGGCGTCACTATCTTTTTTAAAATGCATTTGTGCATTTTGTAACTTCCAGGCTGTTAGAAGTGTAATTCTGCGTTTTTAATGGATTTGTGCTGATTTAAACTTCGGATATGCTTGGGAATCATGGTTTAATGAAAGTACATACTTTGGGAATTTCTTTTTAGAATGTTTTTTTAAGATACTGGTGTCAAAAAATGGTGATACAGAGGAATCCCTTTGGTCTGACTTGCGCACTTTGTAAAATGATGACAAAAATCGCATGATCTTGAAGTAAAGGTCCAGATGGGTTATTGTGTCTACAACAGTTCCTTGTTGCTGTCTTTCCTGCCAGGGAAGCCTGAGCTTGGTTGCTGTGTCTCCTTCTGTAACACCAGCGGTCAGGAGAGATTCTCTCTCTGTGGCATTGCCTCTTCACTTGTCAGATCTTTCTTTTGCCTTACTATCAGCTAAACCTTGGTTTTTCAGGGAGGTTTTCCTTCTGGAGCATGCTATGAGCATGCAGTAGCAATAGACGCAGTTGTGTGCATCGCCTGCTCTGTCCTGTGTGCAGCAGTAACAAAAGATTTGCTCCAAGGAGCTGGTGGCAGAAAGCACCTGGAAATCGTCACCATGTCCGGGCCATTATCTGCCGCTGTTCCTCATCTCCAAGCAAGAGGACTGCTTGGCTTCCTGCTCTGATGGTTCTGTGTGGATAAATCTGTAAAGATTTCTGGATTGTCAGAACTTTGAGCAACGGAAAAGAACAATGGCCTGTAAACTGGGGGATTAACTTTTCATTATTTTTGTTTATGTAAGTGAAGTCTGGCATCGTTGTCCAAGAACAAGAGCAAGGACTCTGCCTCTCCTTGCTGTGTAATAGTCTTAAGTCAGTGTGCCATCTGCAGAGAAGCTGCTTTTACTCTAACTTAGTGCTCCAATTTTTTTCTTTAAACTAAAGGAATTTATGCTATTTTTCTGTTAGTTTGTTTTGTAGAAATGGCCACTTGAAGATGTCTTATTAAAAATGCCAGTTTGCAAGTAATTTAAATGATGTATGTATTTGTACCTCATCAAGGAGTTACTTACCTTTCTTTCCCAGTGTGTTATCAGGATACTCAATTTTTTTAAATGCCTTATGATGACACAACCATTTTCATCACCCCCTGTGATCTTAACTAGCAGGCACAGAATTTCAGTGGATACCTTTTGTGGGGAAGGGCTTTATTTTTCATCTGTAAGCAGAGATTATCAAGCCCCGTTACAAGGTTGAACTTCTTATACTGAGAATCAGAGTCATCTTAAAGTACAGCTGGATAGATCCTTGAGGCCGTTAGAGGTTAAACAGTCTCTATGGAAGTCTTGGTTCTGGAAGAAGAAGTGAAAGAGGAAATGCTTGGTGATTTCTGCACTTACAAGGCAGTGTCAAGAAGCCTTTGTTTACCTAAGTTCACTTACATCTGCAGGACTTTGTGTGCTGTTTCTTGAACAGGCTTAAGAACTATCTCCTAACATCTAGCATAGTTTTCCTGTTTTAGGTATTTATAGACTGTGCATGAGTTGTCTTCTGATTTCTTCTTTGATAAATAATTTGACCTGTGTAACTCAGTCACAAGATACCTTAGAAACTCAAAAAGTGTTTATTTTTTTTTCCTCTTTAAAAAACAAAACAAACAAAAAAAAAAACTCCTTAATTTGCTAGGATGTTGGAGATTAAAAAAAAAAAAAGTTGATCTTGAGAGTGGAATAGTATTACAGCAGTCCTCTTTTTCATAGACTCATAGAATTGTTCAGGTTGGAAAAGACCTCTAAGATCGTCTAGTCCAGCCATTTCCACCATGCCCACTCCCAGCAAGGTCTCCCTGCCAGGAGAGCTGCATCCTTGCTCCAAGAATGAGAGGAAAAAACCTTTACTTCTGTGGAGAAACCGGCCCAGAAACATCACTGTTCCACTCAATAAATGGCATTTTGGGGATACGTTTCCATTCTGAAATACAATCATAGAAACATAAGGATTGGAAAAGACAACTAATGTCAAAGTGATTCTGAAGTTACTGCTCTTTCCTCTACCTTCTGCTTTCTCATTCCTTACTTTCAATTTTTTTTATGTTCTTCTGGCCACTCCTGTGGGTTGATCGTTTGTTTGAATGGCTTTTTTCCATAATTTGCTCCTGTTTGTATGTATTTTTTCCAAATAGTCTGAACTATCAAGAGACCTTCAAGAGCAAGGCTGATGAAAGATGCGTGCTGAGCATTTTCTGGTATGCTTGGAAGTAATCTTTAGCCAAGACGTTATTCTGTAAAGATGGAGATGTGGAAATGGTGTATCTGTTAGGATTGACCCTCACCTGCTCTAAATACCAGACCAACTCTGAGCAGGGTGTTGTGTGCCACACAATTGCATAGCTGTTAACAGTGGTACATAATTATTTAAAATAGATTGACAAATCTTTTGTTTGAATATGTTTCAATATTAAGCCAGCTCTGAAGTTAGATCAAGATGTAAATAACACTGCAGGAGCTTCAGGATCTGGTGCCTTTCTTTCTTTTGTTTTTCATCTGGACAAAATGTCATGAAGATGGCACAGTAAGCTTCTCTGCAGTGCAAACTTTTCTGAGCAGGTCAGGCCCATCTGGTGCTCGTCTCCTCCACAAATGAAGAGAGAGAAGAATATCTTAATTCAAGCTAGTCAGTGGTGTTGCCCTAAAAAAAAAACAACACCCCATGATTGATACCTCTAACCCTTGGATGCAGTGGGAATTTGCATGGTAAAACTGATGCTTGTGCAGGAGACAGGGATTTCTTGTCTGCTGGCTTTGCGGTCTGGAAAGAGTCTGGGAGTCAGCCCAGACACTGCTGTCTCCTGCTTAGGAAGATGGGTGTGCTTATCAAACTCTAACATTTAGCTAACCAGCATGCAGATATGTGTGATTCTCCTGGAGGGAGGATGTAAGATAATGAATGGCTTTTAATTAAGTTGTGTACGTCCAGGAAAGCATGTTCCTGGATTGCATTTTGACTTCAGTGCTCTAATGATGGGTTGTGATGCAAAGGCAGCAGAAAAAGAAAAAAATGGAAAGAAAAAAACAGGAAAAAAAAAAAAGGATCGTTTTGAAGTAATTCATATGTGTCTTCTGCTTGAGAAAATCAGTCCTGGAAAATCCCAGGTAGGTGCACAGCTGAAAACAGAGCATCACAGGAGTGCAGTAAGAAAGTAAACCTTGCTGCTTGAGTAAATTTACTAGTACAACTATAATTATCAGTGTAACTACAGTGTTTTAAGCTCTTCTCATTTAGGTAAACTCATAATCAGTTATGACTGTGGTTCGTGAATTTTTTAAGGAGATGTTTGAAGTTTCTTATGTTCTCTGCCGAAAGGGAGTCTGTTGAAATACTAGTGCTGCGGCCCAGTAATTTCACCTGTAAGAACTCATATTGATCAGTTTCAAGGAGGCAAAACTATTCAGCTTTGTGTCTTGGGAATTTTAGTTTCCTTAAGTGATTTTTACTTATACTTAAGGGGGGGGGGGGGGGAAGCAGCCTTGAAGAAAATCTTTCCTGCTTGGGTCACAGGGCTGGTGCCTTAGGTGCCTCTGTGGCTACAGAGGCTGTTCCCAGTGAACGCGGCTGAGCCCCAGCTGCCCTTCCTCTGCTGCTCTCAACCTGTGCAAATGTGTCAAAGCTAGGCAGAAAGGAGTTTCTTCCTCTTTCATGTCTTGCTCGAGCATAGAATAGGAAAAGTGGAGGACTGGCATGCTGGAATGGTGTCTTGGCCAGCCGGACACCAACTGCGTGGATGGCAATTACCAAGGGAGTCTGTCAGCAACCTTAAAACAAGAGGGCTTTTGTAACAGTCTGCGCCTGTTTGCTTACATTCTCCTAGTTCACAAAATGCTGTTCTATCTGTGAAATCATGCTGAAGGGCTTGGAACAAAAAGGGCTGTCCTGTGTTTCTCCTCATAGTCTGAGGGGCAGTAGGAAGTATTTTTTTCGTAGCCCTGCGTGTCCGTCCTGCTGAGGGGAGTTTCTCAGACTGGTGCTGTTAAATAGCAGTGTAAGTGAGAAGGAGTTCGGGTTTTGCTTATCCTTTGGTTAATATTTTTTAAATACTTTTTTAGTATCATCATTCTTGGCTTTTCTTCCACACTGGGGAACTGGGCAGTGTTTGAGGAGGAGAAGGAAGATCATGGGATGGCTGAGGCTGGCAGGGCCCTCAGGGCCCATCTGCTCCAGCCCCTGCTCCAGCAGGGCCACCCAGAGCAGGGTGCCCAGGGCCACGTCCAGGCAGCTGCTGGAGATCCTCAGGGAGTAGACCCTACAGCCTCTGAAGAGCCTATGCCACTGCTCCATCACCCGCACAGCACAAGGGTGCTCCTGGCGTTCAGAGGGAGCTCCTGTGCTCCAGTTTGTGCTCATGGCCTCCTGTCCTGGCACTGGGCACCACTGGCAGGAGGCTGGACTTGACCTCTGTGCATCCTTCCTTTAAGGTATATAAGGGCATTGATGAGATTCCCTTGAGCTTCCTCTTCTCCAGGCTGAACAGTCCCAGCTCTCTCTTTCCTCACATGAGAGGTGCTGCAGTTCCTTCAGCATCTTGATGGCCCACCGTTGGACTCTTTCCAGTATATCTATGTCTCTCTTGTACTGTGGGGCCCAGAAATGCTGCTCCAGCTGGGGCCATGGTGCTCCAGGTGCGACCTCACTGGTGCTGGTGAGGGGAGACCTTGCCATTTCTATTCCATTAAATGACAACTCCCCTTTGCATGGATAAGTGCAGTAGTTTTCAGCATATAATAAGCAACCATTTCTTCACTATGGGTTTTGGAGTAGGAATGAAGTGGTTTTGTGGCCGTTCATCTGTCCAGTGTGGCAGCATGGAGGGGTCTGTGCATACATCTGTCCCACGGACGTAAGGAGCAGTGGAGCTGTGTGAGTGGGAGTTTGCTTTGGTTATTAGCCTACAGGGAGGGGAGGTTTCAAGTTGGAAGAAGCCTCTCAGTTAAATTATCCCAGGTAAAGCATGTTGGTTTTTATTTTAGCTGAAGCTTGATCTATAGATACTCAGAAAAAAATGTTAAAGTAATGTTTGATTGTGGTGCACTGACTTCTTAGCAACTCTCTCGTTTTCCTCCAGGCTAAAACTATTGCGAGTTCAAGTTTCTCGTGGGACTTGTGTCCAGATATGGATTTTTTTTTTTGGTATTTCTTTATTTATTGAAAGGAAGATGCCATGGCTTTTGCCTGCCTGTCATTTTAAGAATAACCACATTGACTGTGAAGGAGCCGGGCTGAGTGTGGGCAGGTGTTGGGCAAGCGTCCCAGGGCAGGTCTGCCAGCGAGCGCTCCTGTCAGTCCTGTCCTTCGTCATTTTTCAACAGGGATTGCAAGTTGCACAATGTGTACGCTGCTTATTTATTTATTTTAATGAACACGTGCTCTGGCTCGAAGCAAAGCTGGAGACACGGTTTCAAGAAGCAAAAGGCCTGCAGACCTTTATGACAGTGGTTGTTTGAATTTGTCGGTGAGCTCTCTCTGTATGTGGTTTGTTGGTTTTGCAGTGACAGCTCGGGGTGCTGGTTGGTCTCTGAGGGCAGGTGCCTTATCAGTTCTGAGTGTTTCCTTCCCTTTTATTTTGATTTTTGCTTTTACTTTTTGTTGTCTTTGGTGGTTTCTTCATTTATTTATTTTTAACTTCAGATTGATGTTACTGTCCTGTGGTTACGTTTGAGGGCAGTCCTTTTTTCCTGTGAATTTGGTGTCAGTATTTCCTCTGTTTTTGGTGCGGCAGGGAGGAAGAGAAGCATTTCCGAAGTCGTAAAGTAGGGAGGAGGTTGTTAGTCTGAACATTCATTTTAAACTCGCATACTGAAACCAACTGGCTTTTGGTTTGACTGTGTCCCCTTCCATTATGGTGTCTAGGATATGTCCTCATCAAAGGGAAACTACCTATTTCCCACAGTAGTAATGGTTCCCTGCTCTTTGTAGTATTCATTTGTCTTCTGTTTATATAGTTAGGTATTAAAAAAAACACAGCTACAGGTAAGTGTATGTATACATATCTATATATATATGCTTTTTTAACCACAGGTTCAAAATGACTGCTCAAGTAACACTAGAGGATGCCTTGTCCAATGTGGATCTCTTGGAAGAATTACCGTTGCCGGATCAGCAACCATGCATTGAACCCCCGCCATCATCTCTGCTTTACCAGGTCTGTTGTCACTTAAAAAAAAAAAAAAAGAAAGAAAGAAAAAAGACTTTTGCAGTTCTTTTGTAAGAGTATGTGCTCTTAAGAAGGAAACAAAACAACAACAAAAAATGTTCATATTTACAATGTATAAAAATTATTTTCCTTACCAAGAATGTGATTCTAGATTTTGCTTTCTCTGCAGCCAAACTTCAACACTAACTTTGAGGACAGAAATGCATTTGTCACTGGCATTGCGAGATACATTGAGCAAGCTACAGTCCACTCTAGCATGGTAAGTAGGTGTTCAAGTAGATACTTCATTGCAACCTAGAATAAAAGGAGAATAATATGTTGTTTTGCATTTCATTGTAAGAATTGTGGTCACAGAAAAGAGGTTGCTTGCAACGTTTCCAGGAGGCAGTAACAGGCAAAAGTGTGTGGCGCTTCTTTTCTTGCATTTAATTTCTGGTAGTTGTAAAATTCTTTTTTCTTGATCAGTCAGTATTGTTCAAAAGTTTCTTGCTTTCACTGTGCTTTTTTTCCAGTATTTGGAGATGAGTTAGTTTTGTTGACAGCTTTCTGCTGTAACTTGAATGAAAAATTACCTTTTGTGCTCCCAAATTTCCACTACTTCTCTGTCAGTTTAGTGGTGGTGAGGGGTTTTTGTTGGCTTCCTCACTGTATAATGTATACATTAGTTGTTTATTCGTATGCTTTTGTGTAAGGTCTTTTGTGGTTTTTAATAGTTATACAATAGAAGATAAGACTTCTTAGTGGTAACTCTCTCTCTGCTGGTGGTATTGCTGTTTTGGGATACAAAGGAACTTGCAGGTTGCGAACACTGTTCCATTCTGAACTTCGAGTTGTTTCATGCATTTTTTGAAAAATGAGAAGTAATACGTCTTGTCATTCTAGAAGCCACTTCACAAACTCTGGAATGCATAGGTTACATGCGACTGAAAATTACATCAATTTACATCAATCTGCTTTTAAAGTTATCTGGCACGTTCTTGACTCATTTTGATTGTTTTGATTACCTACAGTCCCCAGGTGATAAGAATTTCCTCAGAATTAGATTGAATGTTAAAACATGCCTGAGAGTAGGTAGAATATTTTAGCAGTTGCCCAAGCTGGGCATCTGTAACTCATTAGTTCAACTGCTGTGTTTCTTTAATGGTACAAACAGCACTGATGCATGCAGTATGCCAGCTGCACCGATGTGTTATGGTGATGCTATTTTACGTACATGCAGTAAGATGTATCATTTAGCTTGCAGAACACATTTGTACATATACTTTCTGGTAAGAGAAATGGTTTTCTTTGGAACAATGGCAAAAAAGTGAATTTAACTCCTTTGTTTTGCAATGCCTTATTATTACCAATTGTCTTTCTTACAGAATGAAATGTTAGAAGAGGGCCAGGAGTATGCAGTCATGTTATATACATGGAGGAGCTGCTCAAGAGCCATTCCCCAGGTAAAGGGTCAAAATGAAACCATCATCAGCATGTGGACTTCTATCTTGTTTTGGTTACAGATTTATTAATGAGCTCTGAAATTAAGTTTGCTTTGATCCCTGAATCAGCAAGCTGAGCATGCCGTAGAATAGTGTCTTAACACTTGGGAGCTAGTTGGACTTTCTTTTTTTCCTTCAAATATTTAAATTCAGAGCAGGTTTAACAGGTGATATAACATGTAATAATTAGCATTCGCGTTAAATGCTCTAGGTTTCTAGATGGTCGTTTGCTACATGTCAGAGCTATGCAGTGTTTTCTTGATCTGTATACAAAAATAAAATCCTGTGAATATGTGTCTGGGAATGGTGATACAGGGAAGGGATGGTAAGAATGTTAAGATGCCTTAGGAAAGTGAACAAAATTAAAATTGTGAATTGACAACACCTGGCAAATATTTTTATACTAAAGTACAAGAAGTAGAGGTAATAGAGAAAAAATCTTAATTTATATTTTTAAATTCATGGTGAATCTTAGTAATTCTATGCAATTTTTCTAAAGCCAGCAATTAATGCCTTAAATTTGTATTGTCAAGAAGATAATACGTTTGCCAGCTTGTCATTTGGGATCTTAGTTTCTGAGGGAGTTTTTTTTTGTCAGGGAAAGCTGTAAGTGTAATGTTATCTCTAATTGTCTTCAGGTTAAGTGCAACGAGCAGCCTAACAGAGTAGAAATTTATGAGAAAACTGTGGAGGTTCTGGAGCCAGAAGTCACAAAACTGATGAATTTTATGTATTTCCAGGTAAAAGGAATAGAAATAAAAAATTTGTTTGTAAGCTTACGTGCTTTTTCTGTGTGCTTAATATTATATGCTCAGATACTCAACCTAGTCGTTATACTTTGGGGGAGAAAAAGGTCTCTCAGAAGGGCAGCATTTCTAATGCTTGTCTTAACTTCAGGTGTTCTCACAGAATCAGAGAATTGCAGGGGTTGGAAGGGACCTCAAGAGGTCATTGAATCCTACTCCCTGCTAAAGCAGTTCCCTACAGCAGGTCACAGGGGAAGGCATCCAGAGAGGTCTTGAGTATCTCCGGAGATGGAGATTCCACAGCCAATCTGGGCATCCTGTTCCAGTGCTCCACTGCTTTCACAGTAAATAAGTTCTTCCTTGTGTTTGTATGGAACATCCTGCGTTCCACTGTCTGCCCATTGCCCCTTGTTCTATTGCTGCACGCCACCAAAAAGAGATTGCTCCATTAAGACTTTGAGGATAATATAGAAGATAATTGCATGTGGTCCCCGCACAGCACATGGAGACCATTCTGGCACTGTAGAAGGAAAGGAAATAGAAATACAACACATTTCATGTGTATGCATAAGACCGTCACAGCACAGAGACCATTTGTTGGGTGGTTGAGGGTTCTACAAACCTGGACGTTGTAGCACCCAGTGCAACTCTATTGCAGAAATTCATACTTGAGGCAAGCTAACCCAGTTTTTCTGACCTGCCAGCCACCCAAACTAAATATGGACTGGAGAGCAGCTATTTGTCTTGCTCTCTCCTCCTATACCAGCAGCTTGCCACTTTATTCAGTGGATGGAAGATGTTTCCGGGCATTTTTCTGCAGGAGCCAGAGCAACTAGAGCTTGCAAACCCTGGAGCACACAGGAAGAGGAGAATGAATGCAGTGTAGCATTTTCTGTTTATCTTCCTAAATTGATGGATCTTACTGACTACAAAAATCTCCTCTCGTTCAAGGTGATTGCCCTAAACTCAAAAACTCATTAAAGAATATAAAATCACTTGTTTCAAAGGGATTTTATATTTTTATGACTTCAGACTGCAAATAATATTTCCAGTTGTGCCTGGTAGGTTCTGTGGCTAAAATCCCTTATAGCGCTTGTAGTACATGGAGGGGAAGCTGGAAAGGCTGTGCTCATGTGTTGCTGGCCTCTCATGCCTTAAACACTTTTCAGCTTCAGTGGTACTTTTCATTAGCCCTTGTAGGTGCACCAAAGTGAACTGTTTTGACAGTGGAAGGGCTCACTTAAAGGGGAAGACAGACAGTTGTCAGACTTTCAGTTGTGCAATAAATCTTTCTTGGAATCATAGAATCATAGAATTAGCTAGGTTGGAAAAGACCTACAAGATCATTCAGTCCAACCATCCACCTACCACCAATAACCCCACTAAACCATGTCTCTCAACACTATATCTAAATGTTTCTTGAACACCTCCAGGGACGGTGACTCCACCACCTCCCTGGGCAGCCTGTTCCAGCGCCTGACCACTCTTTCAGAAAAGTAGTATTTTCTAATGTCCAGCCTAAATCTCCCCTGGCGCAACTTGAGGCCATTCCCCCTCGTCCTGTCACTAGTTACAAGAGAGAAGAAGCTGACCCCCAGCTCACTACAACCTCCCTTCAGGTAGTTATAGAGAGCGATAAGGTCTCCCCTGAGCCTCCTCTTCTCCAGACTGAACAATCCCAGCTCCCTCAGCCGCTCCTCATAAGACTTGTGCTCCAGACCCCTCACCAGCTTTGTTGCCCTCCTCTGAACACGCTCCAGGGCCTCAATGTCTTTCTTGCAGTGAGGGGCCCAAAACTGGACACAGTACTCGAGGTGGGGCCTCACCAGTGCTGAATACAGAGGGACAATGACTTCCCTACTCCTACTGGCAACACTGGAAGCATCATGGCTTTTACTCTCTGACTCGTCTCTTTTTTTGTTTTTTTTTCTGTTAGAGAAATGCAATTGAACGGTTTTGTGGGGAGGTGAGACGCTTGTGCCATGCGGAGAGGAGAAAAGACTTCGTCTCTGAAGCATATCTGATCACACTGGGCAAATTTATCAACATGTTTGCAGTACTGGATGAGCTGAAGAACATGAAGTGCAGCGTGAAGAACGACCATTCAGCCTACAAGCGGTAAGCTGTGAAGGACAGGAGCAGGATTTATGCTGTGGGGTGATAGAACTCCCACAAGATGGCAGCAGTAGCTGCTTTTTGGGCAGCTTTTTCTGCAATTACTGCGGCTGAGCTGTTGACTAAATTGACTTTCTTTATGCTGCTCTTCCAGCAACAAAAGGTTCCTCTGTCTTTTAAGGCAAAACTAGCAAATACTTCTGTCTTGGTGTTCACTAAATGTATTGGATATGCATTGCTCAGTACTGCTTTTCTTTTCAAGATTGAGAAAGCTGACTTTTTGTGCTACTCTGGTTTTTGGCATCTAGTTTTGGTACTTGTAGCTCAAAGTTGCTCTTTAAAGGTTGTCAATAAAAGGGTAGGATACCAGCAGCTGAGTTTTGCGCTTGGACAGCCAGATGGTAGCAGGTAACTTTTGTCGCACACAGAGGTCAAATCAGCAGGGGAGGACAGTCTTCATGCCAGCTCTAGCATCTGCAGTCTTTCATGCAGAAAAGTGTTTAGACAAAGGCTAGCTAATTTTATCTGTGTTGATCCACTTACGTGAGATGTAGAGTTTTTTCCTTTACCACTAAGTGCCATTTGTAGTTGTTGTGTTTAGAGACCTTGTAAATTTATTTGGCTTGCCTTTTTTTATTTGGTGCGCTGCTGTTGGAGGACAAACTGTGTTTTCTAGAAGGCTGCCTTTTCCTTGGTTGTTACACAGCTTGGGTCTACAGTCATCAGTTGAGAAATATACCAAATAATTTATAATTTGGTTTCAGTTGGACTTTTAAGTAAGATGCAGCTGGAGATTTGGGATTGGAAAACAGTTTGTTCAGGGTGGATTGTGTCTGTATATCTCTTCCAGATACAGAACTTACACCTTTCTTTTCAGCTGTTTTCTTAGAAAGCCTTCTCTGTTTTGCAAAAGAGGATCTTGGTGCAGCTCTGTAGAATGCACAGTCTGTGTTTGGCTAAAATGTTTTTGTGAAGCTGTGGCGAGAAAGCACTGGCCTTGTGTGTCAAATTCTCTTTCTGCCTGATTCAGGAGCTTGGAGATGGGAGATGCACTAAGGTCAACAACCTAATATGAGCAACAAATAGTGTTGCCATTGTACTGATTGTACTGACAGTTACAGGTTTGGTGATGTCTTAGAGTTCTGCTCACTACCTGGTAGATGTGGAGATGAGTGTGTTTCTGCTGAGAGGGGATGAGTTTGCTTACAAGCAGTGCCATCAAAGGGAAATACGGTTGGTTTTTTTTTTCCTTCTGTTTGCAAAGAGCTGCTCAGTTCCTACGGAAAATGGCAGATCCTCAGTCCATTCAAGAATCCCAGAATCTCTCCATGTTCCTTGCTAACCACAACAAGATAACACAAGTAAGTTTTTATTGTCTTTTTCCAAAATACTGAGTGCTGTATAAAACCTTTAAAAGAAAACCCTTTCAGTTTGGTAGTAGGTGCTGATCCTGTGGGACTAATGTCCTCTTCTTTTTTTTTAGTCTTTACAGCAGCAGTTGGAAGTGATTGTTGGCTATGAAGAACTGCTTGCAGATATTGTGAATTTGTGTGTGGACTACTATGAAAACAAAATGTATCTAACCCCCAGTGAGAAACATATGCTTTTGAAAGTAAGTTTCTTTTCAGTACGAACTTACAGAAAAGTTGAAGCAGAACAAAGATGTTTGAATTCCTGTTGTTTTTTTGTTTCCTTTTGCCAGAACCACATGAGGCAAGTAACTCAAATGTTGCCCTTTCTTTTTTATTCTCCAATGTCTTTGTCTTTTTTTTTTTTTGCTTTTATTTTAAACACTAAATCTCTTAAGAAAACTTCTAATCCTTTTTTTGTTCTTCATAAATTGAAGTTATTCAAACTGAACTGCAGCCTTGTTAGGAAACTAATTCTACAGAACAGTGTTTCTATGAAGTATAACAACAGCAGAAAGGAACTATGAAATTTTAGTTCTAGATAGGTGGCAGATTTATGTAAGAGGCTTCTGGAGGTGATACTGCGTATCAAAGCTTTGAGGAAGCAAGTAGCTTAAAATTAGGGTTAGTAAGCAGAAACATTTAGTTGAAGTAGGTATATTTAATAAGAGAGTGCCAGGCAATGTGAAATTAGTTGACGTTACTTACTACGTGTCTTGCAGTGAAAGAAAAGGTGCAGAGTAAATACTGAACATTTATCTCATGACAGATATTTTCAGCATGTTTTTAGCCCTGAGGTCCTTTTGCAGAGAGGTTTGATTTTTTTCTTTTGCCAGGTTATGGGCTTTGGATTGTACCTGATGGATGGAAGTGTCAGCAACATCTACAAGCTGGATGCAAAAAAGAGGATAAATTTAGCCAAGATTGACAAATTCTTTAAGGTTGGTTAAGAGAAGCATTTCCTAATATGTAATGTAGAAGGTAATTCCCCTTGCATTTTAACTATACACCCAGATTTATATAATTAAATAAAATAAAGATCACTTTGGACTATCATTGGGTAAATAGTGGTTTCCTTTCACTAAGATGCATATTTCATCATTTATCTATTCTGATTTATTCCCTGTGTACAGCAGCTGCAGGTTGTCCCGCTCTTTGGTGATATGCAGATTGAACTTGCAAGATACATTAAGACGAGTGCCCATTATGAGGAAAATAAATCCAGGTAAGTGGGACAAGGATACAGAGAGGGAAGAATATGGGCTGGGGAAGGTCAGACCCATAAAGTATAATTTCATAATCACTCGATAATCTGTGGTAATTACTTTAATAGGAATTTCACCTTGGTCCATTTTTTGGTGTGGGTATTTCACTATTAATGTAATTCACGTAGTAGATACAATGGAAAGGACAGGTTGTTTAAAGACCTTTCTGTGCTGCTGAGCTATTTCTTGCATCAGTGGCATTGCTTTTCACCTGGGTTGGAGGATATAAAATATATCTTACACTAATGTAATTTTTATTTTTTCCTTTAAATGTGAAACTTTCTTTAAAAGAAATGAAGGATTGTACTAAGCAAGGTGAGCAGTAGTGCATGTGTATATTGTACATGGAGCAGAAACTTAGCTTGTGTCCCTCTTCTTTTTGTTTTGTTAGGAGTACAACAGCAAAATGGCTGGAAAATCCAGCTGTTTTATATAAATTGTTCCATGGTTTATGGTTATTGCTTTATTTTAGTAAACGTTCCTGTGCTCCTCTGAGACTTTCCCTCCATGCAGTTACGTTGATTTAGAATGTAGTGCTTTGCATTTTAATTCCTGTGGAAAAAAATATGTAACTTGCATGTAATTGCTAAGAGAAAATCAATAGTAGCGAGTCTACTGAGCTACTAAAAGTATAAGGCTGTTTAACACAATATTTGGTAGCATGTATTTTGTGACTCTCTTGATAACATGTTAATAGTATTTAATCATAACTATTTTTCTATTTGGAGCATACTGTAAGCTCTTCTTAGTTAAACATGAATAAAGGAAAACAAGCTGAAAGTAGCTAAACATCGTATGGCCTATACTTGTCCCTCTGCCCTGCCTTTCCATCCTTTTTGGTCCTGTCCCTAAGTGTATGCCATTGAAGAGAGATGGCAGGTTGTATCTCACAGCAGCAGCAAAGTAGAACAGGAGAGGAAAAACCTCAAATGGATGAGAAGGAAGGCTTAAGGAATAAAAGAAGTCACACAGTTTTGTTCGTTCTTTTTTAGTAGCAGCCGTACTCTTTATTGCCTCAACTGATTGAAGTTTTTTTTTTGTCTTCTGCAACAGATGGACGTGCACGTCTTCCAGCAGCAGTCCCCAGTACAATATATGCGAGCAGATGATCCAAATCAGAGAAGACCATATGCGTTTCATATCAGAACTGGCTCGCTACAGCAACAGTGAGGTGTGGGGAGTAGAGCTATTTGTGCAAATTTTACATCGCTGGCTAGCAGTTATTGTAAAACATCTAAAAGTAGGCAAATCTCAGGCTAGGTAAATGGTAGAGCTGAAAGACCTGACTCAAGAAAAGCTGGCTGCAATACTAGTACCCATTCTCTGAATGATATTTGCGCTATTGAAATTTTAAATCTTAACCTCTGATACATGATACAAACTGCAGTCTTCTTCTGTTATCTACATATCCCAGAAATTTTTGACGTGTCTCTTTAGGAATAAGTTGTCTGAACTTTACTCCAAATGTGTGCTCGTAACACTTTGAATGAAGCTAACATTTAAGAGATTGGTTGAAAAGTAAAATCAAGTGCACATGTATATATAATATATAATCAGTGTCTTGAGTTTGTCTGCAGTGATATTTTGGTGATAGGAAGTCCTGGTGGTTTCTATCTTGACCAAAGTCTGTGAAATTTAACAGACTTTTAACAGAAAGAAGATAATTCTTTAGAAGGAAAAGCTGATATTAATGTATTGTACCCAAGTCTTGATAAGTGATGCTGTTTAATGCTTAAAAAAATACTTAGAAATTTGACTGTAGATGCAGTACACAAAGTGTTTTGATTTTTTGTTTCTTTAAAAACATCGTAGGTGGTGACTGGTTCTGGCCGACAGGAAGCTCAAAAAACAGATGCGGAGTATAGGAAGCTCTTTGATCTTTCTCTCCAAGGCTTGCAGCTTCTCTCCCAGTGGAGTGCACATGTCATGGAAGTGGTATGTTTTCTGAGGAAGAAAAACAGATGAAAAAGAGGTCGGACAGGCTTTGCTTTAACAGAACAAAAAAACACGTATTATGTACTGTTCCCTTAATTGTCTTCTCCTCTTTTCCTTCACTCCTTTACTCCTTCTGCTCCAGACTGTTCCAAGAGGAAAGTGGTACCTCAGCTCTCAAAATCTAGGAGTAATGTTACTGCTTTGAATATCCAGTAGCACGTGCTTTCTCACACACTACATTTAACTTCTTAACTTTAGTGGATAGATGTTCACCTGTGAGCCTTGACCAGATGCTTTTGTGTTGCTCTTGACACGCTTCATAGACTAAGACTCCATTTATTTTCTCATATATGTTGCTTAAAATAACACTGTTAAAAATATGCATACAAACATGCAGTCATATAGGAAGTGATACAGCATGTTCAGTTGGCCATGGTTAGATGTCATCACTTAGTAAATTGAAGTACGAGAGGTCTTAACTGTGCACAAAAAAAGATGGAAAGGCTCCTGTTAGCCAATGGGAGAAGATATAAGGAAGACTTTAGTCATTTAAGGAAGGTAAATGTAGGGAAAATAAAATTTGAGGAGAGATGAGGGAGAGGAAATAGCCTGCAAAGTTGTTTGTCTGTGTCTTAATAATTTATTTTAAAAACAGACGCTAGTTAATTTGTGTATTTTTTTTTTAATCAGAAACTGCTTAATGCAGAAACTGAAGAGGAGACTGTGGGAATACTTCTTATATTCCAGACTAATACTTAGATAAAAGCTGTGTGTCTTACCTACAGCAAAGCATAACCTTGAAGGGGTTGAAACAGATGATATGTTGTATGAGAGAAGACAGATTTGATCCTGCTTTGTTATACCTCTGTAGAAATCTCTCATTTTTACCTGTGTTTATATTCCCAGTTCCAGAACAAACTGCAGCAGCTGTTTTTGGTTGTATTTTTTTTTTCTATTTTTGCCTATTTTAGGTCCATGCTTTTCTTTGTCTTTTTGATATGTATGGATTCCCTTAAGTGCTTGTCACGTCAGTTCATCTGCCCTCCTACTGAGACTGACTTCTGTCATGGAGTATCTCACTTATTGATCTGTTTTCTTAATTCACTCAGTGTCCATTAACCTTGTTACATACATCATGTTCATTTGAAAAGTTTCAGCATATGTTTGGTGTCCGGTTTAACCTAGTGATCCTAATGCTCCCCAGGTACTTCAGTAGTTTTGCCAGTGTCCTCTTTATTACTCTTGGATTACAGGTTGTGATATTCTCATTCACTGTAGGTCAATTTCTGCAAATAAACTAGGCAAATTTATATTGCTCTGTAGTCTAGCATGTATGCAAAGAAATCAACCGGAATGAAGTATTTGTTGAACTCAAAACTTTTAATCAGATGTACACTACTGGATATTAGGTCAACCTACACTGCTTAGGAACGTTCTGAGCTGTGTTTGCAGCACTTGAAAAGGCAGTGTTTAAGAGAAGTGCAGGCTGTGCAGATGTTACTATCACAGATAATACAGCTGTTTCCACACCTCTAAGCCTCATAAACATTGAAAAACCTGCATAGCTTTCCAGTTGTCTTTTGAATTTTTAATGTGGCCAACTTGGAAGCTCCTTGTTTTGTGTATGTGATAGATTTTTATTTTTTGTTACGCTCTTATTTCTCTCTGTTTCTCATGGCTGAAGAGACGAGACATTTTTCCTATGCTCACTAAAATACACTTCAAAGTGCATTACTTGCTGAGTGCGAATTTATTTTTTGAGGTAATACAAGATTGCTGTCTTTCAAGAAAGTCTGTTAGGCAAATTATTGAGTTGGCATTTCTGTTTCAGAATTTATGCAGGTTTTGAGAATAGTACGAAATATTTTTCAGATGATCTTGCAAACATCAGAGTATTTTATAAGCGTGTTATTTGTGGTCAGGTATGTTTTGTTTATCAGGCCTTTTTTGTTTCCATCTTTCTTCTCCCTCTTCCACTTTGTGAACTCCAGTATTCATGGAAACTGGTACATCCGACTGACAAATACTCTAATAAAGATTGTCCTGACAATGCAGAAGAGTATGAAAGAGCAACAAGATACAATTATACTAGTGAGGAGAAGTTTGCTTTGGTTGAGGTAAGAAATTTTTCTTTTTCTTCTTAGACAGGAATTTTCCAAAGATTAATTCCATACAAAAGAGAACTTTCTCTGTAGGCATTTTCTGTGTGAAAATACAGTATGCCTGCACTGACTCTGAAAACTCATGTTTTCCTCCATTCTAAACACAGAAGGGCTACAGGAAAACTAGCCTCTTCAGAGTGACTTTCTCCTTTACCTTTTTGAACTTGTTAATTCCCCTTCTTTTCTATATTTAAAAAAATGACTTTTTGAACAAATATACAAACAAAATGAAAAAAAGCTGTTTTTTTTTCCAGGTGATTGCCATGATCAAAGGTCTTCAGGTGCTGATGGGAAGAATGGAAAGTGTTTTCAATCATGCAATCCGCCATACCATTTATGCAGCTCTTCAGGACTTTGCCCAGGTCACACTTAGAGAGCCATTAAGACAAGCGATCAAAAAGAAGAAAAACGTCATTCAGAGGTAACAGTCTTCTTTTCATCTCTGCCTATATTCTTTTCTTTAAGTCTTATTAAATTTGATGCAGATTGCATAGTTGATAAATTTTGCCTCTTGAATCCGTGCTCCCTTTGTCATCTGTATGGTATTAAGAGATAACTTGGCTGAATGAATGTTGGGAGTCTAAAAAATTCAAGTCCGTAGTCAAAAATGGATGGCTGCCAGTATGGCTAAGGCAGGAGTCTGGGTTGTCATGAGCTTCTTAGCACTACCTCAGGATTTCTTACAGGATTGCCTGTAGTTTATTTTTAAGGAAAGATAAGTACTGTAAGATTTAAAGAAAGACTAGTACTTTTACTTTGAAGAAAGGTGTTGCTGTCCACCTTTCTTATGATTCAAGTGTTTCCTTGTGTCTGATGTTTACATCCCATAGTCTTTTCTCTGCCCTCTTGGCATCTTGCTTTATTTCTTCACTTCTGCTGTTTCTGACTTATTAGCCCTCCACTTATCTTCCAAATGCTCTGTCTGCCCACACTGATTGCTATGACTTTTTACTTTGTTTTTGTGTCCCTAGTTGTTCGATTTCAAGCTTACCTTGTTTATCATTTGTATACTCCCAGTTTAGTTGAAGTATAATGTTTGTATAAAACCCAGATGAATTCAAGAGTTCTGCAGGAAGCAGGAATTCTGTTCTTTTCAATTCAAGCTCAAATTGTCTTGTTTTAGTGTGATTAACTTGCCTGCATATTGTGGTATAGGAATACAGAATGGCTTGATGCACTCGGTAAGGATCACGAAGGCAAATTCTTGCCAAGTGGGTTTTGTCACTGACAAACCAGTTCCAGAGGTCAGCTTTCTTCTGACAAAGGAGGAGAGCTCTGGAATATCCTTTCTGAGGGAACAGTGTAAAATTATTATCGTGTGGATCTGGCCTTCTTGAAGTTGTTGACAATGTTGTTTGTGGTTCCTCTGAATTACCCTGAGCTCCAGAACGCTGTTGCAAAGTTTCTGTGCACTTGGATGCATACAAGTCTGAAGTAGTGTGAATTGTGTTCAGTGTTTTGCAGGCCATCAGAAAGACGGTCTGTGACTGGGAAGCAGGTCATGAGCCATTCAATGACCCGGCTCTAAGGGGAGAAAAAGACCCCAAAAGTGGCTTTGATATCAAAGTTCCAAGGCGTGCGGTGGGACCCTCCAGTACTCAGGTATTTTCCCAGCTAATGCTTGTGATATTTGTCCGTTATTATTGCATGTCATATTTTCTCTCTGATCTAAACTACTTTAAAGCGCAGTTTTCTTTTGGAATGTTCAAAATCTACTTTGATTAGATCTATCTTTACAAAATGATGTGTGCTTAACCAAATCATCTCTCTGGGTTGCTGTCACTTTTTATTCAGATGTGTGATTTTCCAGGTGTTCCATCTCTGTAATTTGACTCACTTCAAAGAAATATTTTCTCCTTGAGCTCCTAATATTTTAATATAATATTTTGGAATGATTTGAATTATTTCTTAACTGTTTCCATTTTAGATTCTCTCCAGTGTGGCTGGTAGATTTTTTCTTCCAGTTAAATTGCATAAATTACATTGTTTTAAATTATAGTTTTAAATTATATTTAGAATTTAAATATAAAATATGGGAGAGTATTTGAATCATGACAAGATCCCTCATCTTGTTCAGTAATGAATAATGATGCTGCTCCCTAAAATCTGTATGATATTGTGCTACTATTAAAACAGCAGGTATTTCAAGTGCGTTTTCTGTGGTATCAAAATCCCATACCTAGACATTAGTTCTGTTTTCTCTGTGTAATTTCATGTTTTATTCTATTTGTAAGTTTGTTTGGAGAGTGTATGGCCTGGGTATTCATAGCTCAACTGAGAAAATGAGGTACTGAGCACTTTGGGTGAAAAACTGAAGGCCACCGTGGTTTGTAAATCAAATATTTTTATATACATCTGTGGGGAAGAGAACACATGTGGATAACAGTCTTGGGTAATAAAAGATTGCATAAGTTTTACTAAGATGATTCTAATGAAGATTTTGTTTTGATTTCTAATTTTCTGAGGAAAATAATCAAAAAATATAAGTATATATATTTCCACCAGTGTGTTTCTCTATGCTTGGTGTTTCTGAGGGCTTTGTTTCAATGGCAGCTAAAGGCTCGTCAGAGCGTACGGTTCTGTTGTATTTTCTGCTCTTGGGGTGGCACACGTCTGAGGGGAGGAGGTCAAACCTATCAACTCTAGGTACTTCTTTCTCAATCTCCTACAGTTCTAAAATGGCTATTTACAAATTGGACATGCATGGAAATCTTTGTGAAATACTCTGAGAAGCCAATGGCTGAGGGCCTGGCTCCACATCTGCTGAGGTGAATGGTGGTTTTTCCATTCGCCTCAGGGAGCACCGAGTGGCAACGATTATTCTGAAGGAAGAAACCTTTCTGTTTTAGGAGTGTTTTACTTTCCTTTGCGTGCTTACTATGCTGCTTTTCATTTTTAACAAACTAACACAATTTCTCTGCTTCTGTTTCCCCTTCCTTATTTACCTGTGTGTTTTTATTAACTGATTCTCTCTCCCCTGCCTGCCCCTGTCTGTTGGTTTTTAGCTCTACATGGTTCGCACTATGACAGAGTCCTTAAACTCTGCTGAGCTGTTGAAGCAGCTCAAGGCTCTGGGACTGGAAAAGCTATTGCATATGACACACAAGTTTCTGAGGCAGTCCTACATCTATCCGCCTCTGTTAAACTTTGGTGGTAAGACGTTACTTATTACTTCTACTTTTGTGGTGATGTGAACTGTTCCACTGCAAATGGTCTGCTGCTCAGTGTCAGTGGAGGCCCCTTGGCATGGGTAGGCATTGTGCTGCTGGGTAGGCTAGTGCTGCATCTGTTCCTCTTGCCTGAAGGCTTTTGCCCACACAGTGCCAATTTTCAATTTGAAGTGGAGCAGTCGCTTACTGGTAGTAATTCTCAGTGTTGCTCAACTAATGTGCCATGTGTATTTTCCTTTTTTCCCCCCCTCCACCACAATTGTTTCCTTTAATGATACAGCTTTACATGGTGAGAACTATGTTAGAGTCCCTCATTGCTGACAAAAGTGGTTCCAAGAAAACCTTGAGAAGTAGCCTTGAGGGGCCCACCATATTGGACATAGAAAAATTCCATCGCGAGTCTTTCTTCTACACTCATTTGATAAATTTCAGTGGTAAGATATGGAGATGATCAGTGTCAAGCTTAGCATGTCCTAACACCTCTAACACAACCTGGGAAATGTTTCCGATTGCCTAAGCCAACTTACCGTTGTTTTATTGATCAAAAGCCTTGGTCTGTCCAAACAATTTCTGAGACGTGATATTCACTATTGTGGTAGGTTTATTTTGACTTGTTACACATTCATTTATAATGGGTCAAATTTCATATTGTTACCTCACTTTTTTTTTAATGTATTCATGCAAACAAGGGACAGATAAGTCTTTGTGCATTGAAATTTTAAAAAGGAAGTCATTTTTGTGTTTTGTTTGGGGTGTTTTTTTAATTTTTTTCCTCTTTTTTTTTTTTTTTAAATACAGAGAGAACAGATTCTCTGTTGTGGTAAATTTGATGTCATTTCACCACTCTTACTATTCAGTTAATTGTAATCGGAAACATGCTGTCCTAAAGAATTCACCTACTGACATTGAATGTATTTAGTCTTTGTCATCACCATGCTGTGCTGTCTTTCATTTTTGTTTTGTTACTGGACTCCTTTACCCTCAAAGAAGGGGGAGCCTGTTAATTTATGTTATAATGCTACTGGTGAGCAGCGCTTCTGTCTTTGGAAGACTTTAGTGTAAAAAGTTCGTTTTTGTTTTGGCTCTCAAGCTTTCTACAAATGAAGGCTTGTGCTGAGTGTTTACTGGAGTGGTGGGAAAACGTATATGTGTCCCTGACAGTGGCCTTAGAAACTTTTTGTTTTAATCCCTTCTTCATGTGTCTGTATGTCACTTCCTGCCCATCTGATCGACAGAAATGTGTGGAGTGATTCAGTCCTCCAGAGGGATGGACAGTACTAACAGTCCCAGTACCGTATTGTCTCCTTCACCAGCTACTTCCCAAAGTTCAGTGCACAGCTGAGGAGCAGACCCTAAATGAGAAGTTAAACTAGAAACCCCCCATAATGGTGTGCATAATTTTTCCATTTAACTGGTAGTCTGGTCCACTTCCTCAGTATTTTCTGTAATAAGGCACCTCTTTGGGGGCCAACATGGAGTTCAGAACTATTTCAGAAAGTCATGGGCTCTGCATTTGGAATTGAGTTTACACATTTGATTTGTGTATGACTCAATGCCTGCTTTTATTTGTTTCACATTGCATCATCAGAATCACAGTTGTATTGTTCTTGATGTACTTCTGTAAGAAGTGTAATTCTGCCTTATTTATCTCAAAAGAAACCCTGCAGCAATGCTGTGATCTGTCCCAGCTGTGGTTCAGGGAATTCTTCTTAGAGCTGACCATGGGAAGAAGAATCCAGTTTCCCATTGAGATGTCCATGCCTTGGATTCTGACAGATCATATTTTGGAGACCAAAGAGGCATCGATGATGGAGTAAGACCTACTTGTGCTCTACCACTGAATGATTATTCTTAATGATTACCACTCACTCTGTATTATAATGTTACTGCTTTAATTGATTTTAACAAGCAGTCACTGAGAAGGTATTCTAAACGATCTTACAATTTTCCTCTTCTCTTTGCTTACTTCCACAACTCACGGTTTTCTTTCTGAAGTGAATAAAATGTGAAATATTTCATGTAAATATGCAGCATGTAAATATGTTGTTCCCTGGATGAGTTCTCCTTCTAGGCTTATTTTGCAGTAGACCTTCTTAATAACTCAATATAATCAACGTAATTGATTACCTACTCAGTGTAATCGAGGGTAGTAAGAGCAAGCATGGTTTCATCTGATGAAAAACTGTATCTGGAAAGCAAGTTTCTGATTGCAATCTTACCTATAAAATTATTAAACTAACAAAACTTTCTGAAATGAGCAAGTACGAATCTTTATATATAAACTCTAACAACAAAAAATCTTGTTAACTTGGCAGATGTGTGTAGATCACAATATTCACAGGCTTAAAATATGTTGACTTAAGCATTTTGAAGGACCATAATCTCTACAGACATGTAATTTTTTTTGTTTGTTATTCTTTTTCTTTCAGGTATGTTCTGTATTCTTTGGACCTTTATAATGACAGTGCTCATTATGCACTTACTAAATTTAAGAAGCAGTTCCTCTATGATGAGATTGAGGCAGAGGTAAAGCAATCTTACCTACAGGAGAAAAGTAGTCTGTACATTAACGTGGAAACTAAGTTAAAGGGTGAGACCTATTGCAAGAGATTCATGATGGAGATAAGGATCAAGCTGAGAAAACAGAAGATGGATGACTGATTTGCAACATTGCAAGGAAATGTGTAGATCTTTACAAAACCCTTTGCATTAATGCTGAAGGCTGAATGTTCTCTTCTCTTGTGCAAGGAACTTCAGAAATGTTAATTCTTTTACTTGTATTTGCTAAGTGGTAGAAAGTCTTGGATAAGTTTCTCTCTTTTAATACTAAGTAGCTGTAAATGCACTTTTTTTTTCTTTCTCCTAAGGTGAACTTGTGTTTTGACCAATTTGTCTACAAGCTGGCAGACCAAATATTTGCATACTACAAGGCAATGGCTGGCAGGTAGATATTTCAGTAGCAAGAACTTTTATTCATGCATTTCTGCTTGGGTTTGCTGTCTGCCATACTTTAACCACTTTCTTCTTTTCTTGATAGCCTGCTTTTGGATAAACGATTGCGTTCAGAATGTAAGAATCAGGGAGCAACTATTCAGTTGCTGCAGTCCAACCGCTATGAGACGCTGCTGAAACAAAGACATGTCCAAGTGAGTTAACTCACGCTTTTGTATTTGCATTGCTTGACAATTTTCCAGTGGAGTTGATTTCTGTAGATACTCAAAACTATTTCTGTGCTTTATGTTCTGCTTTGTAAGTGGCAGAAGTGATATTTGAGATAAGTTGTTTTTTTTTTTTTTTGTCCTAAGAAGTAGTAAACCAACAAAGACCTTAAAAGATCCTATTTTAACACAAGTAACTGTTGAGGTTAAGCAAATGCAAGCCAAATAGCAGAAATGTTTTGTGTAGTAACGTTGTCTTCCTAATAACATCTTTCACTGTTTTTTCAAATGTGTTGTTGGCACAATGTAATGGAGGCATTAAATGGTGATATGTATACATATATATCTAGATATAAATACAGCATGTGATGTTACTTCTTTTTGTGAGAAATTAGATGTAAAATGTAGTACTTCATTCATGGATTTATAAATGTTATCCATATACTTTGTTTCTGTGTGTTTGGAATGCAAGTTCACTGTTTAAAAGTCTATTCATCTGTGGAACGCCATAGTTCTTGCGCAGCCTGTCTTGTGATTTGATGTTCAGTTCAAAGCTTAATGGCATTTTTTCCTTAGCTTCTTGGTAGGTCAATAGACCTGAACCGATTGATCACTCAGCGAATTTCAGCAGCTATGTATAGATCAATGGAGCTGGCAATTGGTCGATTTGAAAGCGAGGATTTGACTTCCATTGTGGTGAGTGTTCCACCTTTTTTCTTTTCTTTCTTTCTTTTCCCATTAAACATGCGTGTTCCTTTTTTAATGGTAGGAGCAAAAAAAAAAAAAAAAAAATCTGAAGTTTTGCTTGAAGCCCTCTAGGTGTTCTTTCACTGATTAACTGTACAGTCACTCCTGGAGAACAGGGAAGAGGCTGAAGAGACTGAGCTCCTCGGGAGCTGTAAGTGTAAAGAGCACTTGTAGAGAAGGCATATTCTAGAAGCTATGTGCAAACAAGGAGAATGAGCATCCTCGTGATCGCAGTTTTTGGAAACGCCTATTTCTGTGTATGCTTATGCATAAACTACAAACCAAAACAAAACAGCACCGTGCCTGATAGAATCAAAAGGAGTTTGTTTAGCCAGCCACCTTGTCTTTTGTAGCGTGACAAAATCAAAGTAAACTTTTTTGTGAAGGGATGAAATCTGGCATGTGGAAGGAGAGCATATGTGCAATACTGAAGTGTCTTTTAGAGTTAGTTTCCTGATAAAAATGTTAATGAACAATTTTCATTGCCAGACAGCATGAATTTGACAAATTCCTATTCAGTCAGAAATGCCAGCTAGAAGCTATATTCTGTTTTGCTGGAATGCAAAAAATTAAAAGTTGTGCAAGAAAGTTTACCGTCAGTCTTGTCGTAATATGTTTGTTTTTTCACCTGTCAGATTTTGACATGCAGTTAACTCACCCAATTTCACATCGTTCTTTACTGAGGATAAATAAAATCCTAAGGCCATGAGATGGGCAGGAGTAGGGCTTTTTGTGACTTTTCAATGCTTAGTGTTCTATTGTTTGAATTACTTAAATGTACTTAAATGTAGTGGCTAAGTGAACAGAAACCATTGATGGATTCTTAGGTCATAGGTTCTTACTCTTTTTTGAGGTAGAAATTGGCAGGGCTAAATTGACATCCACCCTCCCACCATCTTCCCTTTTTTCTTTTAGTTTTCTTTCTTTGCTTTTACATAGTCATTTCTGCTGAAAACTGCTTAGTTTCCTCTATGAGAAACTGATACTAATAGCTTAACTAGGTAAATAATTTCTTCTGTTTTTCAAACTAAATAGATAAATGATCGAGCCATTTCTATTCTCAGATTGGACTCAGTACTGTTGTAGCCATCGCAGTGGTTCTTTTTGTCTTTTTTCCTTAAGTTAACTGTCACTCACAAGTTTGAAAATCCTTTGAAAAGTGGAGCAATTGAATCAGATAGGTATGGGAGCATGACTGCACAGCCAAAAGAAGCCCAGTTTCCCTCTGGATATTTCTTCATATGTCATCGTACAACTATAAGCAATGCTCGTTGGTGTTTTTTGGAATGAGAGGTTGTTTTATCTGTTTTGGCTTTTTTTTTTTTTGGCACATACTGGTTAAAGACTATGCTGTGACTTGCCTTGCAATTGCTAGACCAAGTCTGATCATTAATGTGTTCAGTGCACTGTTCCCTAAATACTAGTGTTTCGGTGTCTGGTGTCAAAAGTGGATCATTCTTATTGTATTTTATTTAAAAGAAAGCACCAGAAACCATACTTGGAAATTTCTTGTCAAGAGAAAAAACATTCTGAAAGTCAGTGCCCATATGCAGTGACTTTGTAGATACCTTCACTCCATTTGTAAATGTCTCCTCTTTCATTGCCTCATATTAAGCTCTTTACCTGACTAAACCACGAGAAGGATTTGTGATAAATCTGGTATTATCTCTATCAGTACTACTACAAAGGTTCAGTCACCAGCTGCTCTACCCAGCAGAAATAGCTTTGTGGTTGCTTGTAATGTAGGTAATGCAGAAGCTGTTTCTTGATGTGTTTCTGACTCCACTTAAGTGTTGGAATTTAAACTTTAGCTTAGTTGGCCCATATCTGTATTTGAGACACCTGCCAGCAGTGCAGACAGGTCATACCCTCAGTGTCTCAGAGGGTTTGTCGGAATATAGACATAGAGGAGTCTTGGGAACACAGATTCCTTCCAGCTTTATCGTTAAACTAAGAGACTGGAGAGGAGTCAGCTGTCCGTTTTTCACTGATAGTCTCCTATTCGATCAAGGTTATTTATGTACTTTGTTGAGGTTCTCTACTTAGTTAAATTTACTGCTTGTTTTCTTTCCTCTTGATTTATTTATTTTTTTATTTATTTATTGGTAGGAGCTGGATGGCTTGATAGAAGTAAACAAGATGACTCACAAACTTCTGAGCAGATACATGACCTTGGACAGCTTCGACGCCATGTTCAGGGAAGCCAATCACAATGTGTCAGCCCCTTATGGACGAATCACTCTTCACGTATTTTGGGAACTCAATTACGATTTCCTTCCAAACTACTGCTACAATGGATCCACTAACAGGTTGGCATGGGAGCCTTTTGTTGGCAGCAGTTCTCTCGCTCTCCTGCAACTTCTCTCACAGCAAATGCTAACAAAATCCATCACCATTCATTTAGTGTATTTTTTGCTGCTAATGCTTTCCTTGAAATGAAGTAAAATGAGTCATTTTGCTAAGTACTGTCAAATGTATGAAAGACTGTTATTTGTCCATAGTAGAAATAGAATTTGGTTGCTGAGGTTACATTTGATGACATTTTATGACTTAGCTATGATATGCTGAAAATAAAGTGTGTCCAAAAATACTGCTACGTGCATGTCAGAAAGACATTTGGTAAACAGGATCCTCAACTGTGAGATGACGGAAGTAGAATTATATTCCTTGTTTCCACACTGATAAGAAGAAAAAGAGAAGAGTTCAGTGCTCACTGAATATGGTTTTATCTGCCTTGCTGCTGTCTTGCACATTTCTGGAACTTGTGGCTATTTCAAGACCAATGGTTGTGTCTTACTGAGCCTTCATTAGCCAAGGAAGTCTTACCTTGAAGCGTGTGTCTTTTTGAGCAGAGGAAACTCACCCTAGGTCATACAGAGAAGCTGTAAATTGTATTTCTTGCCATTTCTTTTTCTCAGGTGGTTAGTGCTACATTTAACAGTTTATCTTCTCTGATGGTGAGCTTTTCTTGTTGTACTCAGCTTATGGTAGCAGAAGAACAGAGTGTATCTGTAGTGGTTGAGCTTTGTTCCAGGTATCCTTCCTTCCTGCTGTTGCAGCCTTGAAGGAGAGTGAGTCATGGAAACGGGAAGCAAACAATAGGATTCAAAGTTTGAATGAGTGGAAGGCACAGCACTTGGGCTTCCTGATTTTGTGCTGTTTTTAGGATTTGTGTTGCTTTTGGCTTTTAAGCAAAACCCACTTGAAGCACTGTGAAGAGTCAGTAAAGCGATACTGAATGTTGAGCTGTGGGAGGAGGAGAAGCCTGTGCTCATCTTTCACTCTCCTTGAAGTGCCTTCTCTGTCTGACATGTTCTTCTTGATGGTTTTGTTGTGGTTTAGAGCCAAGATTCTGCCTGGAAAAAAAAAAAAAGTGAACGTTGTGTTGAAGTTTTAGCCAAGAAGCTTTTGTTACGCGAATCTGTTTGCACAGCAGTGTTGAATCTATTTCTGGGGAAGCTGCTGTGCATGTTGATGTGTCTGGAGATCAGCATTGGAACGTTCAATGTGATGTGTTAAGAATCACGTAAGCATAATATTAAAACAAAATCTTGATGAAAGGGTGATATTTCACATGGCAGCTTTAATAAAAGATGTTCAGTAACTCCTAGTACAAGTTATTCTCTGTTCATCTTGGCTGTAAAGACCATAATACTGATAGGACAGCTGCTTGTCTATTTAAAAACTGTGTGCACAATTGAGTTAGGCTGATCTTCAGGCTGGTTGGGTAGTTAATTCAGGATAATTAATTTAAGAGATACTTAAGGGAGGCAGATCTTGGGCAGATCTGTTTTCATCGCAGAGTAGCTCTGGTTTCAGGCAGAAACAGGAGTGTGATGAGAATTAATGTTAGACACACGATATGGTGCCCACTGGTATTTTTGCTGGTAGGGGGAACATGTAATTTCCAGCCCTCTTATAGATCTCGAGCACAGTCATTATTTCTGTTACTGCCTTGCTGTTAGCATGAGCTTTAGTTCTATGAGTTTTCTGTGTATTTAACTTAGCACAGGTAATTGTGTACACTCACATGGGTACCCAGTGACAAGCTCTGTGTGAGCTGTCAGTTTAACTCTTGACAGGTAATGAAAGTGTGTGTAAGCAAGGGAAGCAATGGAACAGTGAAAGGTTGGAAGAAAGAGAAATGAGTGTGGTGGAAAGTAGAGATGGAGATGTTGCTTGGGTTGGGGGCTGGAGGCAGAGGTCCCAGGCAATGTGTAGTACCTGTGCCTTGCCTTCTGTTAATTCGAGTGGAGCTGAGATGTGAGGGTTGTTCCTTTAAAGTTAGTGTGTTGGTCAGGTTACTTGTGCAGAGCATCTTTTTTTTGAAGCTTTCTTCCCAACAGTGCTTGAACTTGGTGATTTCAAACATTTGTAAGAGTTGAAACGTTTACAAAGCCTGTGGGTTTCATTCAGAGACTGCGGTTATTCCCGCAGAAGTATTGAAACATGTGGCATCTTTAATTATTTGGGCTTTAGGAATATTTTTATATGTGATAATGTCCTGAGATGAAACAATGAAGCTGCTATCAAAAGATCTAGCAATTTAATTATTGCAGTTGCTGCTTTTCTGAATGTTAGCGCGTTTTCGACCCTTTGCAGACTGTTTTTTCTTTTTCCCCATTGCTTTATCCAGTCCTTTTTTAAAGCTATGCGAAGCTTTCACATTCATGAGATGCTGTAGTGAGGGGTTCACAGGGAAGCTGTGTGCTGTATGAAAAGGCATCTCTCTTCGCTTTGTCCTGAAGCTGTGCTGGCCAGTTCTTACGCTGAGAGTGATCGTGAGCAGCCATTTCTCACTTGTCTTTTCTGTGTTGCTTGGGACTTCTTTTTAAGAGCTCTCTTCAGGTTTGCCCCCAATTGCCCACTTTTCCAAGCAAAAGGGCTTTCTGCACCATGAGATCTTTTCATAGTTCATGCCCATACCTGTGCTTTTTTCATCCCTCTCTATTTGCGGAACTAGGATGACTGGACTATCAGAGGATTCAGAGGGCCCAAGGGCAACTTACAGATTCTTCTTATTCATTCCTTTTTGAGTATTGCTGCTAGTGTTCCTTTTTTCTGCCACGTTTTCTGTCTTATTTTTGAGCTGACAGCATGCTTTGTGTTCAGGGTTAAGAAAGTGAGACAAGTGTAAGATAATCTAGATGTTTATTGGGATTGAGGATTTCTGTATTTCCTTGAAACACCAACGCAAGCTTCCCAAGACAGTGGTCAGTTGTGGAGCCCCATCTCTTCCCAACTCATTATACAAATCCTGAATTCTGTGGGGAATCTCACATAAGCCTCTAATGACCCTTTGAGCTACTGGAGGATTTTAACATTATCTTAATTTTGGAATGGGAATTATTTATCAATTTCTTTTGTCCAGCTATTATTTTACCACACCAAACCCAGGACCACTGAATTTTGAAATAATGTTGATAGTTCCTTTGTGATATTCAGGCATTTGATGTTTGAAAAGATTAAAGCAGAGCATCTTTGTATCAGTCCAATGCCTTAAGCCTCATGTTCCAGCTAAATGCACACTGCTGGAGCCTTTGCCTTCCCAGTTGGTCCGGTCTTCAGCTGAACTGTAGCGGCAGCAGTTCTGATTGAGCCAAAGCAATCACATCATCTCTGTGCTGCTCCAGTAGCATGCTTTGCTTTTCTCAGCAGCTTGGAGAAGAGGTCAAGGTTCATTAGCAGTGTCACACAAATGCTTTTAAAACGCAGTGTGCCATTTAACGTGCAGGCAGTTGTTCTTGACGTTCACGTTCAGGAAGCGTGCATCGGGTCTAGCATTCCTGTAGAGAAGAGGTGTAGGGGCTGTGCTTTGACGTGGTAGGCTGGGCAGGCTGGAGGTTGAAAAGATCCCTATCCATTAGACAGGGAAGTCCAGAAGGACGCTTTATGAGGTGGGAGGGAGGGAGGGATTCCTGTGAGGTGAAGCTCACAAAGTTTATGAATGAGGTTGTCAGATCTGGTGCCTGCGGTAGCAGGGAAGTGGGCTCATTAACCGCAGTGGTCCTTTTCAGATTTCTCCTTATATTCTTAAAGAGATGATGGCAGTTGGTTGTGAAGTGCTCCCCACAAACTCCTTTGTGGGAGGTATCACAGAAACAGTGACATAAAATGATTTAATTCTGAAAATACTTACTTTAGGGCTCATGTCATCCTTTAGCAATCACTGATGCAAAGCTCTGTTAAACCAGCAGGCTTTTCATCCACTTAATCTACTTTGGCTGCTTACAACCTTGTTGATTAAAATAGATAAATTACTGAGATCGTCAACAGTGATTAAAAATGAGAAGAACTGATTATCCTGTAATGTGCCAAAACCTGCAGCCAGCAGCGCTGGAGGGAAAGTAAAATCTACCTCACTTGATCATTGGTATTCAGAGAGTTGATTCCTCAGTCCTTGAAAGTGATATTTCTGTTTCTTGGAAGAGGAGCAGGAGGAAGGCAACCTGCAGGATGTCAAAAAGAAAACACATCTGCTTGTCGAAAACATTTGAAGAGTGCAAGTGATGCTGAACTGTAATGGTTTCTGTATATTCTTTTAGTGTTGTGGGAAGAAATCACAGAATGGTTTGGGTTAGAAAGGACCTCAAAGCCCACCCAGCCCCACCCCCAGCCATGGGCAGGGCTGCCCCCCACCAGCTCAGGCTGCACAGGGCCCCATCCAACCTGGCCTTGAGCGCCTCCAGGGATGGGGCACCACAGCTTCTCTGGGCAGCCTGTGCCAGTGCCTCACCACTCTCTGAGTAAAGAGTTTCCTACTAATATCTAATTCAAGCTAGGTTTATTTGAAGTTATACATTCTCAGAGGAATGATTCATAGAATGAATCATAGAATGGCCTGGGTTGAAAAGGACCTCAAGGATCATCGAGTTTCAACCCCCCTGCTAAGTGCAGGGTTGCCAACCACTAGACCAGGCTGCCCAGAGCCACATCCAGTCTGGCCTTGAACACCTCCAGGGATGGGGCATCCACAACCCCCCTGGCAACCTGTTCCAGTGCGTCACCACCCTCTGTGTGAAAAACTTCCTCATAATATCTAACCTACATCTCCCCTGTCTCAGTTTAAAACCGTTCCCCCTTGTCCTATCGCTGCCCACCCTCGTGAGCAATCAGTCCCCCTCCTGTTTATACGCTCCCTTCAAGTATTGGAAGGCCACAGTGAGGTCTCCCCGGAGCCTTCTCTTCTCCAAATTAAACAAGCCCAACAATTCAGGTTACTCAGAAATAAAATGGAGTGGAAATAATTTTAAACAACATGATACAATTTGTTCATGTTTGGGTGAAACAGATTTTGTTTAGGGTAGCTGTTCCTGTTTTCAGCTACAAAATTGTCATAAATAGAATACCTACATATTTACAAGGGGAAGTGATTAATGAATCATTTATTTTGTGTGTTAATTTAATTCAGACATATTTAAAACAAAAACACATCCAGGTACAGTATTATCTTTCAGTGTTATAATGTGCTGCAAACTTCCCTTTCTGAAACCTTTTCCTAAATGCTTTGTTTTAGACACTGTCAGCTGGAACAGCTTGACTCGATGCAAACAGTTGATGTACCATTCTTAAATGACTTGTTTTCAGCTTCCCTACGCCTGTGCAACTTTGTGCAATGTACCAAGAAATGCCTAACCCATAAACACCTCCACCCTGTCACTCATTTTGTTTCATTTACTTTTAAAGCAGAATTAGAGTTGTAGTAGATGTTGACTTCTTCCTCCACTAAAACTGTAGTGCTGTAAAATGTGAATTACGTGGTTACGTGGCACTATCAGAGGGCTGATAGTTCAGGAGAGGATTCAGACTGGCAGATTCTCAAGCTCTTGGAGCCCTTGGTTCAGAGTAGAGTGTTGGTTCATGTCTTTGGCAAAATTCCATATCCTTGTAGTTCTTTTCCCCTTTTACGATGTACAGCGGCAACACTGTTAGTTAGGCATGGTTTGTGTTGCTACGTACATATTAGAACATCAGTGAAGTGTGATGAAACGTTCAAACCACTAGTATGGCCTTTGAGTTTTGCACTGTGCTCAGGTGTTTGGGCGTTGCAGGCTCTGTGCTTCCCCATCCTCAGGTCTGAAAGGCTACCGGTCTGACTTTGATGTTACACATAGACAACAGTAGTGTACAGGATAAGGTGCGTTAGACACACACCTAATAATCAAAGTGTTAATAATGATGTCTCTGTTTTATTACTGTAGATTCGTTCGGACTGTGCTACCATTTTCTCAGGAGTTCCAGAGAGATAAACAGCCCAATGCTCAGCCCCAGTATCTCTACGGATCAAAGGTTGGAGTTTATTCCTTTCATGTTTATGGTTTGCCAGTATTTTAAGGGTATTGTTTCACATTAACATTAATAAAATACTCATATGTTTTATGAATATGACAGTTACTAGAAATGGGCTTGAATGCATTCTGTGTCTGTGTTAAATTCAGCGTACACTTTGTTTTTAGACTTTGCCATGAAGTTCACAATATGTTTTAGGCAAAATGCAAGTGATTAGTCTGATGGTTAGTCTGATCTGACAGCTAAAAACAGCTCCTCCTCTCAACCACCTTGCGCTGCAGTTGCTCATAGTGGCAGAGCAGGCTCAAAGAATGGTCAGCTGGGGAAAGGAGAATGAGAGCCTATCCTGAGTGCAGCCACTTCCGTGCCTCACTGCTGAAGGTTGTGGTAGCAAGAGAGAAAGGAGCAGGTGGGAAAACAGCTTCAGTTATTGCCTGACATAGCAGGAATATAGACTCTGACTGTCCTAAAATATCAGATATTAAACTGCTTAAATTGTTTTGGAGAAAACGTAACATTTCTTTGGCAACTTCAACCCAAGGATGTCACAGTCTTTCTGATGAGCTTGGTGTTCTGGCCAGCTCATCTCCTCATCTTGTATCAGCCTCGTGGTGCTTTGCAGGTTCGTGCCAGATTTCTGCAGATGCCTGTGTGATTTGTTGTGTACTCTGTGCAGTTACACATCTTAGTCATAATGAGTGTGCTGCTCGTATAAAATGTTCATGTTTTAACATATAATAGAGTTGGAAAAAAATTCACCTTTTTAAATATTATTTTTAATATGGAACAGAAACAGCTGATCATCTGGTCCTGTGAAAAGTGTTTTTATGTAATTGTTCTCTAACTGGCAGTGGTAAATTATAGGAGCGCAGGATTCTCTTACATTAGAGTTATTGTGTTCTTTACTATTTTAGGAGTTTGCCAGATGCTGTGTAAAGAGCAAAAAGCTCACTGAATTTAGTACGGATTGCTAACGTAATTTATCTAAATGATGCTACAGTGGGCCGAGTGAGGAGGATTTAACAGGGACCCTTTTTTATCAGTCAGTTTACATTATAAAAATGAGTTTAGTAATCTTTACTTAGAGCCATACGTTTTTTAGATACCTGATTATTTTTCAATATTGCTATGAGCAGGAGCCATCAAAGGGCTGCTTAGGTGTGTTTCTGGAGCAAGTTTTGTAACAAGATGCACCTGTATGAGCAAAGATTCCTTACTTCACGTAGTTCTGAATTTTTACAAAAGTATAAATTTTTTTCTTGAGTCTAGTGCATTTTGGAATTGAGAATATCAGAATGGAATTCTAAGAGGGAAATTTCTATGTACATAGCAAATAGCAGATGGAATTTCTTACGTGCTGGGTGCTACAAATTCCAGTGTGATATTGCTGTGAGATATTCTGTGTGCTGTACAGCCAGTAGATGCACTCTGTGACAAGCTTTGAGTCCTTTAACTGTTAAACTGTTCAACTGCTGCATGACTGGGTAATAGAGGAATAGGGAATAGCTGTGTATTTATTTTTATCGTCTTTCTGAGTTCTTGAACTACTCATGAAATTCTAGTAAGCACTTTGTATTGATTAAATACCCAAGGAATATGTATGGGTTTTTTTGTTTTTTTTTTTTTTCTTATTGGATTTTTTGTTTGTTTGTTTGGTTTTAAGCAATTGTTGATGTTTATTTAGGTCAAGACAGAGGCATGGTAGTTTCCTGTGCATGCATATACTTATGCATATATGGGATTGTAATAGACTTGCACTTGCTGTGCAGTATTATTGCATAAGCTCGGTGCTTGTTTGGGAATCACTAAAGATATTTCTAGTTTTGCTCTCAAGGGGTTCACTCATTCTCATATATTTCTACACGAGTCAAATCATTTGGCCTATGTTAGTGTGTATTCGTGTTCAGCATAGACAGTTGTGTCCACATTCTCTACTGCATCCAAAGTTTTCTGAGCAGTATCTTCATTATCAAAACAGAAGACCGCAGGTATAACTTATTCTGGCTGAGCTGGGAACAGAACTGGAGACTGAAAGGAGCTATCGGCCTTGTAAGTGAGCAGGAGTATTTTGAAAGCTCCTTGAATATGGACATTGTAATCCCCTTGTGCCATTGAAATTTGTGTAGGATTAGCAAAATGAATGTCTGCAGAATGAAATTTGACAGTGTTGACTGGATGCATGAAACAGTAATGCAGGTCTAAGAAATAGTCTCTTCTGGGCATTCGGAGCTAACATTATGTGTGAATGAATTGTAGAATTGTAAAATATCCTAAAGTGGAAGGGGCACACAAGGATCATAGAGTCCAGCCCCTGGCTCTGCATAAGACTATCCAGAAATCAAACCCTGTGTCTGAGAGCAGTGTCCAAACACTTTTTGAACTCCAACAGCTTGGGGCCATGCCCACTGCCCTGGGCAGCCTGTTCCATGCCCACCACCCTCTGGTGCAGAACCTTTCCCTAAGCCCCAGCTGCCCCTCCCCTGACAGCTCCATGCCGTTCCCTCGGGCCCTGTCGCTGTCCCAGAGAGCAGAGCTCAGCGCTGCCCCTCTGCTCCCTGTGAGGAGGTCCAGCCACCATGAGGCCTCCCCTCAGCTCCTCTGCACTGGGCTGAGCACACCCAGGGGCCTCAGCCTCTCCTCACACACCCTGCCCTACAGATCCCTCACTGTCTTCGTAGCCCTTCTTTGGACACTCTTTAACAGTTTTATGTCCTTTCTGTGAGAGTCACTTCCCTTGTCTGGCTGTCAGTGCTGTGCTTGCGGCACCCCCAGGGTATGTTTTGCAAGAGCACCAGATTGTAAAGTGCCTGGTTCTGTAGACCAGAATTTAATAGTCAGCTTTCTGCCTTAAACAACACTTGCTGAACTTTTTCACGCTTGTATGTCTTCTGCACTCTGTATGTGCTAATTTATTTATTTAGTGGAAAAAAACAGCCCTTTGGAAAGTACTTCTCAATATAAAGATAATGCTTTCTATCCCTACTGGTGTGCAAATAAACACCAGTTTGCTCCATGTTGCATCTTGTTATCAGCTGAATTGTTAATTAAAATCTTTGCCCCTCCCCCACCCTTACCCATTTTTGGAAGCAAACTTGTAGTGTTTCCCTCACGTTCTGAAGAGTTTATCAGTGTGTTTCATGATTCACCCTGACTTGAAACAACAGAGAAGTGCTGTCATCTTCATGGTTTATTTAAGATTGGTGTCAGACAAACGCTTGTCAGCTGGAGGAAGTGCTGTGCAGGGATGGAGAAGACGCTGCTGCCAACTCAATGCGACAAAGATGCCTTCTGAGGTGTTTCTTAAAAGTAATACCCTCCCTTTATTTGGCACACCTTTCTGCATATTGTACCTGTCCTAGGAGAGAAAATAAGCATCGCACTTAGGTGCGCTCATCTGTTTCCAGCAAGATGAGGGTTGAGGTCTTTCAGGAGCTGTGGGAAATGTGACCAAAATCGAGCAGCTGCAGAGCACTGCTGCCTGCTGGGACGTGTGTTGGCCGTGCAGCCACTCGGCCTGCATCTCTGCTGGCACCGCTAAGCTGTGTCAGTGGAGCAGGCTGTACGTGGATGTCTGTGTCAGTGGCAGCTTAAAATACCGGCAGGCACAGTGAGTGTGTCCTTGTTTTAGAAATCCCGTGTTACACAGCAATGCAAAGATTTACTACGTTTTTTTGGGGGAATGTAAAGAGATTTAAAACGGGGCGGCATAAGTGAGACAAGATGCATCATTTTGCAAAGGTGAACAGGCTGCTGTCTGAGAGCTTTACTTGATACTTTGCCATGAAGTCCAAGGCAGAGTGAGATGATGAGCAGATTTGGTTGTTACGAACAGGAAATGCATTTCAGCATGTTATTTCCTCACCCCTTGGCTATACAAAGCTTAGAGTATGGTTGGATGGAAACTGGCAGTTGCTGAATGAGTTCTGTCATCGAAACTGGAGGGCAGAGGAGGAGGAGGGACCAGGAGCTGCATCTCTGAACTGCATTGCCTCTGCAGGGAATCACTTGCCTGCAGTGCAGGAAGGAGCTGCTGGTGGGAGCCAAAGGGTGCCAAGTAACGTAGCCTGGAGCATCTCTCACGTTGTGTGGAAGTGTCCTTGCAGAAGTGCTGTATTGTATGTGTTTGGCTGAGCGGAGATTTCTGACAGATGATAGAATACCAGGAAAATCCAATGAGTGTAGCTTATGTGCTGTGACTGAGCCCTCGCTGAGAGTGGGTGCTATCGAGATCACCGGGGCCGGCGAGGTTCTTGGAGTGAGAAGTGGTCAGAATTGGGCAGTGATGCACGTACCAGCTAGATGTCATGCTCAGGGTGTGTGCTTCAATATAGCAAACCAGGCTTTCATGTGGAAATATCTATTCTTATTTGTATTTGTTAGGAAAAAAAAGGAATTAAAAATTAACCTGGTCGCAGTTTATATTTCTTTTTATGTCTTTTTGTTCATTTAGATGAAAGAAAAACAAGCAAATCCTCCCCAAGAGTGCAAGCCCATGGCTTGCTCCACGCTTCTTTAACTAGCAAACTTCTGGGGAACCTCAGCCTTTGCCTGGGGCAGGAGTGGCTGCATATGGGCATTGGGAAGGGCCGCGAAGGCAGCATGCTCAGCTAGGAGCACTGCTCTGCCGTGACCTAAGGTTCCTAACTGACAGCGGGGCACTGCCTTGCAGCTGGCACTCGTTCCCGGCTGCTGGAGACCAGCTGGCCAGGCTCCCTGCAGGCTGCGGGATTCTCAATGATGGTGGCCAGCTGGATGCCATCTGGCTGCCTCTCCTCGCTGTCCTGCAGCACTTGGCTCTCCCCGCTGGGCTCCTCCAAGCCATGTGCCAGGCCTTTGGTCCGCGCCTCCTGCCGGGAGGCCCCGGCTCGCGCCCGTGACCGCTCCCGCCTCGTGCGGCACAGCAGGTGCAGGCAGCCGTAGAGGAGGACTGCGGCGATGATGAGCAGCAGGAGGCTGCTGGCCAACCAGATGCCCAACGCCAGCTCCTTCTTGGTGGTGCTGGCAGATGCTGGGTCTCGTTCCAGCGTGTTGAACACCCGGCACTGGTCGCTGGAGGGGCTGGCAGACTGGCAGGTGACGCAGAGGAGGTACGTGGTCAGCGGGGTGAGGTTTTCCACCACAAATGAGGAGCGGCTGGCAGGCACCCTCTCCTCCTTCTGGAAGCTCTTCCTGGAGTAGCTGGACAGCACGCTGTTCCAGTTGGGGTGGTACATGACACTGTAAAAGCTGTCGGCACAGCCGGCCATTCTGGGCCAAATCACCATCGCCGTGTTTCCTGTGATGTTCTGGATGGTTATTCCCATTGCGGCGCTGCTGTTGTGTATTGGCTTTCCCAGCAGCAATATCCCTCTTTGGGAAGGGGGAATTATTGCTTCCCCGGATGATAGCTGAGACGCTGCAGCACAGGGGATGCTGTGTGGATCGTAGCACTCTGTAATTCAAGGAAGGAATTTGTTAGGAAACAATGCTCTTAGCTTTAAACTACGTAGTTCTTTGCCAAGTTGAAGGCTAAATACATGCCAGTATTAATTCAGCCATAGCTGCTGCCTGTCCAGGTGACCAGCTGTATCTTGTCTCTCTGAGAGACGGTGCGTTTTGCTGGGTTTGGCTTCAGGGAGCCGCTTTCTTCCAAAGGGATTTTCGTATTACCGTGCCCTCATAACATGGAGCCAAGGGCTGTTGGCCATCAGCATCCCGTTCAGAATTTGCCTCCTCGCTTTTATGTGCATAAATGCGATACAGTCCCTAAAATAAAGTCTGTGGGTGTTTTGGCCAGAGGAGTTTGCATTCAGGTGACATCAGGTGAAACAAAAACTCCTCAAGACTGTAAACATCCTTTACAGTTTTGAAAGATGCAGCCATCCAACAGGAAAAAAGTGAATAATCAGAAGTTGAAACGGATGCATTAATACATCTCTTCTTTGGAGCAATGCTAGGGTATTCTGGTTAGTAAAACAAAAATTTCTATTAGGAAAAAAAATCTTTGCATCCAGCCTAATCTTATGCTGAGAAACATTGTTATGAAAAAGTGACGTTGAACCCTAAACCAAACTGAGACTCTTGTCTGGATTGGCATTAGACTGAAGACAGCCAGATGAGCCACGCCACTAATTAACTCCTTACCTGTTGCAGTTAATATTTGCCTGATGAGTGTGTTGATACGTGGGGTTTAGGTTGGGATTTTTTTGTTGGAGTGTGGGGATGGGAGGTTGGTTTTGTATTTGTTGGGTTTTTTTTTTTTTGATGATTTTTTAAAAAGATATGCAGCATTTGTTTTTTCTCTCTGAGTATCTAACATTTTTATTTTCTTTATGTGGTTTCTGTAATCTGAAAGCTTGCTTTCATGAGCAATGAATTTTCTTACTTGGCAAGGGAGGGATGGCAAGAGTGGCAATTGAGTGATAAATTCCTGCGGCCGCCCACAAGTCTTTGATTTTTGCCAGTTGTGGCTAACTGAAAAACAAAACAGCATGCGGAGCCATCACCAGCCAGTATTTTTATCTCCCATACTGTTTTACATTAAGTACATGTTCCCTGATGTTCTCCTTTCCTGCAGGTGAGTTAGCAGCTCTCTATCCACAGCTAAGGCAGCTGCTGGGATGGCCGCACACTGTTGGCGTCAGTCACAGTGCTCAGCCCTGATGCCCTCTGGAAGAGCTTTCTCAAGCTGGGGTTAGTTGGTGAAAGACAGCTTTCATCATTGTAGCGCCTTTTTTTTTTTTTATTGCTAATGTTCTTTCCTATGCAAAGTCTTGATATTAGGAAAAATTTATTCTCCAGAAGAGAGGTGAGGCACTGGCACAGGCTGCCCAGGGTGGTGGTGGAGTCACCATCCATGGAGGTGTTCAAGAACCGTGTGGATGTGGCACTGAGTACGTGGCCAGTGGGCATGGTGGGGGTGGGCTGATGGTTGGACTGGGTGATCTGAGAGGCCAATTCCAACCTTAATGATTCTGTGATGGGACGTAGTGCCATGGTCCGTCTGCCTTGAACTCAGGCACTTGTCTAATAATCCTCCTCATAACAGAATGAACATTAGGAAAACTGCCGGTATTTTGAGATTCTAGGTAACAGCACATTTCATTGTTTATGACTTCGTTATAAAAAGGAGTGATTTTCTTTTTTATGATCCATGTTAAGCTGTTAGGTCTCCTGGCTAAGGAACAACGGACTGTCCACATTTCTCCTGAAGAAGAAAGTTTATAAAATTTGCTCGTAACATTTTGAGGTTATTCTGTGATACTTGTATTGTATTTTACACTAGATGGGAGGCTGGCAAAAGAGCGATCATTTTATTGGGACCTCGCTAGTGGCGTTGCATTATTAATAAGAATATCTTTGATGTGTGAATGTTGTTGCTCGAGGCTTTTGGATTGTAGTTACTGGGCAGCAGGTAGAAGATGCACGTCTGTTTTCATACAGAACCTCAGATTTGACCGACTGAGGCAGGTGCTGCCTTCCTGATCAAGTTAAGTACACTCTTTTTAGTACAGCAACAGGATAAAGGAACTGAGTTTGCTGTCAGAACAAACAGACACATTTTGACATGTAACTGACTTCTGAACATCAGTAAAAGCAGAGCTTTTCCTTGCTTAGTTGTCTCCTTTCTAGCTGGTGAATCCCAGTTGTTTAAATATATATATTTTTAAATAGAATGCTTCCTAGTACTGTCGAGAAACATTTATTCATCACAGCATTTTCTAAGCAGAGTATTTGGTACTTAACTAAATAACCGAAAAACCAATATTGCTGTTATTATAACACATTGTAACAAGATGCATAATTAGGAGCAAGTAAATATTTGGAAAATGCATCTGGTGTTTTCCGAAGTCAGTACTTACAATCACTCCGTGGCAGAAATGTTGGAACAGGACTACCAGGTGGTGATGCCGTGAAAATGAATGAACAGGCACCGAACGTTCTGCATCGCTTTCCTCGGGAGTTACTGCTTCATGCTGTCTGTTGCCACTTTGCTTTCTCTTCCCTTCAGATTCCAGGGACTGAGTTCTCACTGCTCACTCCCGTCTCTTTCCCCACGGTGCTGCTGGTGCATGGTTTCTTTGCCTCTTCTACTTAAATTCAGGCAGGGCCACATCTTGTCTAGAGGTGCTGTTGCCTTGGTTTTCAGAGAACACGGAGGAGAAGAATGCTGTCCTTTCCCCCCTCCTTTGCTTGCCTCACGTTGGGCAGCACACTGCCTGCACATCCCCGTTATATGCTCCCGTGCCTGTACCGGTGATGCTGTGAGTGATTAATGCTAGCACTTGGATGACATCAGCAACCAGCAACTCTTTTCTTTTTTTTTTTTTTTTTTTTTGTTCTGTTCAGTTTCAGGAGGGGAGGGAGCAAGGCGTAGCTGAATAAACGTGAGCTCCCTCTCTCTTCCTTCCCCTCCCTCCATGTAGGCATTTTCCCTCAGTGTTTTATGGTTTTGTGCATCATGGGGGGGAATTTTTTTTATGGTTTTGTGCATCATGGGGGGGGAAGCAGCGGTGCTGTGTGATGGGGTTTTCTAAATCCCAGGCCCTGCCTTGCTCGCTGCTGATCCAGTGCTTACAGGTAGACGATGTCAGGTGCTTCTCTGCAAAGGTTACGTGGAAAGAAAATGTGTTGTTAGATTGGCAGACTTATAGTTACACATTGGTGAGTTATTTATAACGAAACCATGTTTTTAGGGCTTGTCTTTCTGTGACAAATTTCTGTTGTGTGAAGGGAGCTCCCTTCTAACCAGCAGCACAGAGAGCTTGTGGCAGTGGGATGCTTTAAGCCAGCGAAGGAAAATTCTCTGCGCTGTGGCTGAAATAGTTTGGACATGTTTAATGTGTAGATCTACCTGACTGGGAACATCAAGAGAAAGAGAAGAAATCTTCCTTTTCTGGGATACCTCTGTAAAATGCCTCATATGTTGGGACGTTTGTCTGCACATGTAATGTTTCACCAGTTCTCATCTTATTCAGTGCCCCAGATCCTCTCAGTGTGAGCAGAAATCTGCTCACAAGTAGTTTTTTTGTATGTGAGGGACTTCAGCTTCATGCTGTCCAGTTGCTGGGAGTTTGGAATTGAGTCTTTTCATCGGCTCTCATCCAGCTGCAGGAGTGTGAGTGTTGCACGTGGAGGCTAATAATTAGCTACGTGTCTATTTTAAGTTGCATTCATGGAAAAGATGGCTGAGAATGTGCAAACACTCCTCCACAAAAGCAACACGATTCTGTCTTTAGCACTGTCTTCAAAGAGTGGCATAAGGCACCTTGGGTGTCAGCCAGGGCAGGGCTGCCTCTAGCAGGTTGCTCAGGGCTGTGGCCCTGGACATCTCCAAGGACAGAGACTGCACAGCCTCTCTATTTGACCACTTTCACAGTAATTACGTGTTTAACTGGAGTTTCCCATTTGTGCTCTCTTGTCCTGGCACTGGGCTCTGAGCAGAGCCCAGCTCCCTTACTGCCCCACCAAGTACACGTACACATGGATGAGGTCCCTCTGAATCGCCTTCTCTCCAGGCTGACCAACCTAGCTCTCTCTCTCCTTGTAGAACAGATGCTCCAGCCCTTAATTATCTCTGTGGCTCTTTGCTGGACTACAGGTGAAGTTGGCCAACTCCCCTTTGATCCACAGCTTTAGCAAACATTTTGTAAATCCCTACCCAGCATCAGTTTGTTTATTTCTGCATACACTTTGATGTAGCCAAGCGCCTGATCCCCATTACCAATACAAGCTGTGGGACATAAGGATAGAGCACAGGCCTGCTGAAGAAGACCTGGGGGTACTGGTGGATGGCAAGCTGGGCATGAGCCAGCAATGTGCCCTCACAGCCCAGAAAGCCAACCATATCCTGGGCTGCATCAAAAGAAGCGTGGTCAGCAGGACAAGGGAGGTAATCTTGCCCCTCTGCTCTGCACTGATGAGGCCTCACCTGGAGTACTGCATCCAGATGTGGAGTCCTCAGTACAGGAGAGACGTGGACCTGTTGGAGCGTGTCCAGAGGAGGGCTGCAGAAATGATCCAAGGAATGGAACACATCCCCTATGAGGACAGGCTGAGAGAGCTGGGGCTGTTCAGCCTGGAGATGAGAAGGCTCCGGGGAGACCCGAGAGTGGCCTGTCAGTATCTAAATGGGAGATATGAGAAAGAAGGAGACAGACTCTTCAGGAGGGTCTGTTGTGATAGGACAAGTGGAAATGGTTTCAAACCAAAAGTGGGGACATTTAGGTTGGATATAAGAAAGAAGCTTTTTACGGTGAGGGTGGTGAGGCAGTGGCACAGGTTGTCCAGAGAGATGGTGGATCCCTGTCCCTGGAGATGCTCAAGGTCAGGCTGGACGGGGCTCTGAGCACCTTGCGTAGCTGTAGGTGTCTCTGTTCATTGCAGGGTGGTTGGACTAGGTGACCTTTAAGGGTCCCTTCTAACTTGATTCTGTGTTTCTTTATAAACTGAAGAATTTCTGTGAGGTTACATCCCTGACTTGGATTTGCTTTAATCTTGTGTACGGCTGGGGGGTTTGAAGAAGAGAGATCTTTATTAATTAGCTGGTGAGAGCAGTAACTGGAAAAGGCTGTTTTTTGTAATCAGCTCCTGAGAGGTTTACAACACCTATTGTGAGCTGAAAATAGAACTCACTTCTTTCAAGATGTGTTGTACATAAAATGGACTGTGTAGGAACAGAAGCTGTGCTTTAAATTCATGTACCCTTCATCCTTTTCTGCTTGTGTAAACAGAAAAATACATGAGGGAATGTTTGTGACTCTATAAATGTCAAGTGAGGGATGTCTGGTGAAACAATGTTGCTTACGGGTTTTTCTTGCTTAGCAAGGGAGTTCCTGCCTTACAAAAAGGAAGCTTTATATTTTAACTTCCTGGATAGAGAGTGAGAAACAAGGCTGTTATTTTACGTTGTTCTTAATATGCTAAAAAAATGCTGTTTGAATGAGATTATTCTTAAGATGCAGTCAACTGAGATTTTCATTAACCCAATCTGTTTTTCCTCATTTCAGGCGCTGAATCTGGCATATTCGAGCATCTACAGCAACTACAGGAATTTTGTTGGCCCCCCTCACTTTAAAGTCATCTGTAGGCTTCTTGGCTATCAGGGGATTGCTGTGGTGATGGAGGAGCTGCTGAAAGTCGTCAAGAGCCTGGTATGCCATTGTCTGTCAGTTTTGCTATTCCAAACGGCTTCTGGTAGGAAATATCTTAAAAATAATAAAATGAAAGTAGGATTTCTAAGGAAACTAAGATCTCAGCTTAAATTAAAATTTTACGCCCACTGAAGCTCAATATAAGCTGTAGTTGGGAATACTCAGTGTCTCGTGAAAGCAATAGAAGATATGCCTTGGGAAGCTGAGCAGTGTTTTGAAAATCTTGAATTCTGCTTTGGGGATTAATTTAATTTGTGGAGATCTACGCTGCTGGGTCCTGGGTAAACTCTGGAAAAGTATAAATATTTCAAATGAGTTGGTTTCAACTGAAAAAAAAGAAGTACTGTAAATTTACTCTCTCAGAATGCTTCAGAGCAGCTGGAGTGCGCTTTCTGCCTTCTGTGACCTTAGGACTTTGATTAATAATGTCACTGACAGATGACTCTTAATCACAAGGAAGGCTTAATCTCCATGCTTGATCTAGCAGTGAGTAGCATCAGGCCTATTCAGAGCATTGGATGCTGGAGAGGTTATCCGTACAGCCTGTGTATCTAGTACTGGAAATGGCCTTCTTTCTAACTAGGAGGTTGGGTGGCTGTTTGTTCAGTGTATTATGAATATCTTTGTATACAGTCATAATGCATGGCTGGTAAGTTTAAGCGACAGGAATGGTCTTTTCCTCCCTGCTCCTGTTTCTGTAAGGAGCACGCTGCCAATATAGTCCAACTGTAACAGGTGCACAGTTGTACTGTTCGTAATCTCACTTTAGATGGTTGACATATTGTTTATTGTCATTCCAACAATGTTCTAAGTACATTTTTGAAATGCTGGAAAGGATGGAGCCTGTTTAAAGGAGTGCTATGGTATAATATGGTATATTGGTGTATGGTAAATAAATAATGGTGTGTGGGTGTGTATATATATATATATATATGCCAAAGCAGGCTCCCTACATCAGGTTGACCCATCTGGACGCTTACCTGAGAAACCTACTGTAGGGAGCCTGCTTTGCAGAGGGGTTGGACTCGATGATCTCTGGAGCTGTGAATGCTCAGATGCTGGGAGATAGGCGTCTAGTGGAGGGAAGGTAAACTGTGAACTGGAGCTGTGTCTTAACTGGTGTGCCTGGAATAGCTAGTTTAAGCCGTTACAGACGTGCCTCATGCTAAGCGTTGTTCTTTTGCTGCTTTTGAAAACATTCAGATGAACTTGTTTACCAAAATCAAAAAGTTGGTTAGACAATAGAGACTGGCTGCGAGAAAAGTTGATGATTTCCTGTACTTTCTTTCCCTTCCTGGCTTTAGCCGTTGAGCCACTCTTCTTGTAGCAAAAAGCAGCTAATACCATATGAAGGAAAGTGCAGCTGTATTCATTTGGAAGAGTGTAGTTTTTGAAGGTGACATGTTAACAAGCTCCTCTTCTCTCTTAGTTACAAGGGACAATTCTTCAGTATGTCAAGACTCTGATGGAAGTGATGCCTAAGATCTGTCGGTTGCCAAGACATGAGTATGGTTCTCCAGGTTAGTTCACGTTTGGTCTTACTGTAAACTTAATACAATTATACTGATTACCATTTTCTGGATTATATGTACCTCTGTCCCTCCCTCTCTTCTCTGTCCCGTTAATCAGAACTTAGTCATTGTGTTCAGATCAAGTATCGTTAAAGACTGAGCTTTCAGAAAATACTTAATAAAGGATTAGATGGTGTTTTACAACTTTAGTCCTTAAGGAAAATGAAAGGATGGCTGTCTATAGACAGCCTTATGGCATGATTTCCTTGAGCTGGGATATCCACAATCGTTTCTGATTCTAGTCTTTCTCACAAGCATGCTGAGCTTTCCCTCTGCAAGTTAGCCCTTTGCACCAGTGCTGTTTAAATGTCTCATTTAGATAATCCTGACTCTCCAGAAAAGCCTTCATTTCCTCTTGCTTTACCCTTATGAAATGTGAGATAAAAGGAACATTACTGCTGAGGGGCAGACTGGTCCTGCCAGAACAGTTGTGTCAGAAGGTTGTGCAGGGAGCACCTCGGCCCGCTAACAGGAGGCGTAACAGCTGCAAGAAGAAACGTCTCTGAAAGTTATATGCCACTATGGGGAAATAATTGGCTAATTAGTATTTATCACATTGTTCTCTGAAATTTTGAAACTGCTTCCCCCCCACCTTCAAAATATTCCTCCTCCGCAATATCTAATTAACACAAATTAATCTTTTAATCTTTCCATGTGCCACCCACCTTCTGAGCATAGCTTTATTATTTCAGAGTTGCTCTGGTTTATTAAATGCCACTCCAAATGGAGTAAGGTTGTTTTTTCTACTTCCCACAGCTTGCTTGACGCTCATTACCAATGTTAAATGAAGTCGAGGACTCACTAAGTGTTTCCTTCCTGTTTTTCTCCCCGGAGCATAGAAATGGATGACTCATGGTACTTGCAGCTTAAAAATAATCTTTCTGAGGTTTTTAGCCACTCATTAAGGCCTGACCACAGTAGTATATATTCTGAGATACAGATTCTGCATCACCAGGGTTTGAGGTGCTGCAGGTGAGGTTAGGAAGCCTGTATTCTCTTGCCAGAAATCCTCAACTTAAAGAAGTATTAGGGACTTAAGCAGAAACTTTCTCCTGAGGTAAAAAGGCAGTCTATCCTATAAGAAAGGCAAAACTTGACTTGTGTGACTATTCATAGGGATGATCTACTCTTGCTGCAGGTCCTAAGCCTTTTAAAATCCTTCTTAGCATTCCTGTTTTCTAGAGATCGCTAATAACCTTGAGCTCGTAATTACTCCTAGAAAAGAGATCCTCTGTGATTAGATTCCTGCTGTCCTGAGATGTCAGAGCTCTTCGTGTTACGGTAGAAGACAGCAACTTCAATTGGAATGGGTCTCAAAAAACCCACTTGATTCTGTGCTCCTCAGCACTTCTGTGGCTAGTGCACAGGCAGATTTTGTCCTGACAGGGGTATTTTTCTGTACTGAAATATTTCTAGCAAAGAACACTTAATAACTTCCCAGAAAGTCCCTTCTAAGAAGCAGCAGAGGCTGTCTTTGTGGCACTGTCACAGCTTTTCCCTGTTCTTTCTGAAGCTACTAAACAGAAAATGTGTGTGGAAGCTCAGGGGGGTTTTCATCCGACTGCAGCATCACTGAAGAATTGCACTGCTGCCTCTGGAGCCTTTCCATCATGAGCTGCCTGCCCTTGGAGCGTGTCTGATTGATGAGGGAAAATGTTCTCTGTGATGGCGACCTGCTGTAGATTTTAGCCCTAGTCTGGCACGCTGAGAGGAGCTGTCATAGTGTGAAAAGGAAAGGCTCAACCCGGGTTTGATTCAAAACACTGTCCTCTCTTCTCTGTGCTAAATTCTCCTCTGTGCAGTTTTTGCCACTTGATCACCTTGTTCATTTGGCTCATGCTGAAAATGCAAGCAAGTGCATGCCAACTGTTGTTTCTCACCTTTTCTGCCTCTGGCAGCCTGCTGCAGAAGCAGTGTTCAGTAGTTGTAGTGGTAGGTTTGCGTCCTACAGAGTGTGTTTGTGTGCTGCTTTTCATCCATAACAACTCATTTAATCACTACTTTATACCTGCCGCTGCCTACACATAAAGGCCAAAGCTATGATTCCGATTTATGGATTAAATACACAGATTCTCGTCTGCCTCAATGTAACATTCATTTATCAATTTAGGATTTACTTTGTGAGTCCATTCTCCACAAGCAAAGCAGTTAAAGTTTGCTCAGTAAGGCTCCAGCTATTTCATGTGCTTCAAACTTTGATTGAGAGCTTTGTTTGAACTCCACTGGTTGCAGTTGTGTGAGCTCTACGTGATCAGCCCTCTGGACCTGTGGATTTCTGAAGAGAGATTTATTCTTGCTAAAAGGAGCAGAGTACAGACAGTGGCATTAGAATTGCTCAGGACTCCTGCTCACCAATGGGTTTGTTTCCATAGAAACAATCTTACAGCAGTGGGGAACTTGCTCATCCTGTAGTCATAAAAATATTTGTCTAAAAATACATTAAGTGTAAGGATTTTTAAAGGGACCTTTGAAAGTCTCTGAAGCTCTTAAAAGGAATAACGGCTTATAAAAGTTTGAGCTTGAATTTTGATCTTGAAGTAACATTTTTCTTCTGGTATTTTCCTAGGATTTAAATACAAGTTTCCTTCTTTTCGTAAACAAGTATTTCTTGTCCTGCTACTCTGAAATGTCTTCAGACATGCTGTCTCATCTGTCCTCAGCTCTGCTGTGAGATGAGGCTTGGAGGCCTGGTGCTAAGCAAAATGTGCATTACAACAGGCCATGATGTCTTGTGATCATGTGTTTGCCCTCCATTTGGGGGAAGCCTCCCAGCTCTGTGGCTCCAGTTGGCTGCCAGCTGTGCTGCATCTCTCCTTTGACCAGTTGTGCTGCTGGCTGCACCTTTCTGCTTCAGCACAGCATCCCAGCAGGAAACTGTCTTCCCCTGTACTTCGTCTGGAATATCTAGTGAGAACTGGAGGGAGCCTCGGCTGGAAGAGGGCAGTAGTGGCGCGAGGGCAGCATAGCTTGGGGCAGAGCAGAGGGGCTACGGATGCTTCCGGTTATTCCAATTTGAATCAGTGGAAGGATAGCTTAATTTTGCTGGGGGAGCATGACTTGAATTCTCTTGGGGGAGAACGTGAAAGAAATTTATTTATCGATTTTTCTGGAAGTTGTCCGTTGGAAAAGAATGCGGGGATATGGAGAGGTGCAAAGCAGGGAAAGACAGGAGTGCTGTTGAGGGACTTGCAGAAAAACAAGGGAGGCCATTTTCTGAGCTCTAATATCAGATAACTCAGCAAAGCCAAACTTTGAGAAGCTTTCCATACTATATTTGTTTCTGTCTGATTTGGATGCAGAAAGGAAGCTGAGGAATGACATTGAAACCCTTTAAGAGGCATTGGTGTGTCAAGTGCCTGTACTTAATGGGAACAGAGGTAATCCTAGTTCACTGTTGACAGAAAGCTGCAGAAGTGTAAATTATGTTTTCATAAAACAAAATCCTAGATGATTTTGAAAGGGCAGTGAGCAACACAATGGATTTGAAGACCAGTAGTACATTTATTTCTAACAAAATAAGCAGTGCACAGGCTCCCTGGTCAGAATTCCTTTTTCTTCTAAAGGAATGGTGTGACTGCTGAGATACAAAGCTAATGATGTCTCTGCTGAGCCAAAGAAATAATCATAGATAGCACTTGAAGGTCTGTAGGAGAGTGAACATAAGCTAAAGTTCATTATAGCACCCGATTTCTTGAGAACAATTATGCTGTTGCAGATTAGCAGATTTCACCTCACAGTTGTTCAGTCAACACTCTGCAGAAAATAAGCATAACATGGGTAGATCCAGAGTTATTTTCAAGATCAGGTTTGTTGTTAGTCGGCACCTCTGGTCTATAATTCATAGCCAGTAGCTAATCTTTGTGGTACCAGGCTTGTTACAAGCTCTGGAACATGTTTGATTTGAGTCTCTAGGTGTGAATTGAGATTGCTTTATAGAAAATGAGAGAAGACAGAAGTGAAGAAATCTGACCATGTGTTGATTTGGTCTGACTTCCTAAATTAATTAGGGTACAGGCTGCAGCTGAAACTTGGCATCTGCTGTTTGAGCACTGTTGAGATGGAGCCTAATCCTTCACTAATCTCCTGTGCTTTACTAGATCTGTTTGATCTCAACAGAAGCAAGGCTGCTGATATCTGTAAATCAGAAACTGGGATTATATGACCAATTATTATTGCACCTAACGTCATCCCATCTGCATGAACACAGGGGCTTAGTTAATGTTGCTTTCTTGGAAAAAAGGAGCAAACCAATTCATTTTCCTTGCGAAATACAACGTGTAGGTAACGAACTTGGTATCTTACAGCTTGCACCCACAAACAGAGTTAGGAGAAGGACGGAGGCTGCATGCAGTTAAGTGAAACTTTCCTAAGACACTTGATCTTTCTCCAGGGCTTCATTATGCGCATGGAGTCTCACAGGAATGCCCTTCTGTGTGCTGTACAGTACAAGCAGATCTAACTGGGAGCGCCGTCACTTAAATATTAATGGAAACTTGATAATGTGCTGCTGCCCCAGGACTCCACTGGGGAGCAGATTGTGATTCCAGCGTCATTTCTGTTCCATCAAAAGTTGCCTGCCTGCCTCTGTAAACTTTCCTCTGCTTGGCCCTTAAATCAAGTGCTACATTGAAGAGAGGCAGTTGATACGGCTTTTGGAACAACTGTGTACTAAATACGGTGTGTCAGATTCTCAGAATAATGACACCACTTGTTCATGAGTGCCTGTGTGTGGGTGTGTGCATTTATATATCTGCATATGGCCATGGGGGCTTTCAGGGAAGAAAGAAAAGCCTTTGTTAAGGACTTTGAGAGGAACTCGGTGACTTGGAGCAGTTATAGAAGATAATATGTAATTTTCATAGAATTAATCATAGAAAGGTTTGGGTTGGAAGGTTTAAGATCACCTTGTTCCAACCCCCCTGCTGTAGGCAGGGACACCTCCCTCTAGACCAGGTTGCTCACAGCCCCATCCAGCCTGGCCTTGAATGCTTCCAGGGAGGGGGCATCCACAGCCTCACTGGGCAACCTGTTGCAGTGTCTCACCACCCTCACAGTAAAGAACTTCTTCCTAATATCTAGTCTAAATCTACACTCTTCCATTTCCCCTCGTCCTGTTGCTACCTGCCCTTATAAAAAGTCCCTCCCCAGCTTTCCTGTAGGCCCCCTTCAGGTACTGGAAAGCCACTATAAGGTCACCTTGGAGCCTTCTCTTCCCCAGGCTTAAAAGCTCCAGCTCTCTCAGCCTGTACTCATAGGAGAGGTGCTCCAGCCTTCTGATCATCTTCATGGCCCTCCTCTGGACCCACTCCAACAGCTCCATGTCCTTCTTGTGTTGGGGGCTCCAGAGCTGGACGCAGTACTCCAGGTGGGGTCTCACAAGAGCAGAATAGAGGGGCAGAATCACCTCCCTTGACCTGCTGGCCATTCTTCTCTTGATGCAACCCAGGATACGGTTGGCCTTCTGGGCTGCAAGCGCACATCGCTGGCTCATGTTGAGTCTTTCGTCAACCAACACTCCCAAATTCTTCTCCTCAGGGCTACTCTCAAGCCATTCTCTTCCCAACCTGTATCTGTGCTTGGGATTGCCTCAACCCAGGTGCAGACCTTGCACTTGGCCTTGTTGAATTTCATGAGGTTGGCATGGGCCCACCCCTCAAGCCTGTCCAGGTCCCTCTGGATAGCATCCTGTCCCTCTAGTGTGTCAAATGCACCACTCAGCTTGCTGTCATATGCAGCCTTGCTGAGGTTGCACTCAATCCCACTGTCCATGTCGCCCACAAAGATGTTGAATAGCGCTGGTCCCAATGCTGATCCCTGAGGAATTCCACTTGTCACCGATCTCCACTTGGACATCGAGCTGGTTACTGCAACTCTGAGTGCGACCATCCAGCCAATTCCTTATCCAGCGAGTGGTCCATCCATCAAATCCAGTTTTCTACAATTTAATGACCAGGATGTCATGCGGGACAGTGTCACATGCTTTGCACAAGTCCAGGTAGATGATGTCAGTTGCTCTTCCTGTATCCACTGATGCTGTAACTCCATCAAAAAAGGCCACCAAGTTTGCCAGGCGTGACTTGCCCTTGGTGAAGCCATGTTGGTTACCTCCAGTTACCTCGTCTTTATTTTCCATGTGCCTTAGTAGGGCCTTCAGGAAGATCTGCTCCATGATCTTGCCAGGCACGGAGGTGAGACTGACTGGCCTGTAGTTCCTTGGTGTTCATAGTACGAATCTCCTGCTTCTCTGGCTCCTGCTGCTTTTGGGTGGACTTACAGTGTTGCTGCGGTTTCTGTTGCACCTTCAGTATGGGTTTAGGTAACAGCTTTCCTTATTCCTAGTCACAGTTCTCTGTGTTGCTCTTGGTTTCCCTGTGTCATCCTCCTCCTTTATTATATTTGCTGTAGGTGGCATCAGTTATTCTCAGGATTTCACTGCAGAGCATGTAACATTAATAACATTCCCTTCAGCTCTATTTCAGTGTCTTCTTTGAATCGATCAGAGTCAGCGAGCATTCATGACAACTGATGACCTCCAGTAGGATTTCCATTCTGTTTTCCTATTTAGTCACTAAGCTACTAAGCTGGGTCTGAAACCTCTCTTCACCGAACGCATGTAGGAGCACTCCTTTACTGCATATTTTCTGTTGACAAACAGATCTTTGAGATGTAGCAAAGCCAGTTCTGGCTCCCCTTACCGCGCACTTTACTGATGTTCTCTGTTGCTAAATTTAATGGCGTGAGGCTTTCTGTAGAAGCGCGTGGGTTAGCCATACTGTTCTTTCCTCTGCTGTAAATTCTCAAGCTCCTCTGCTGAATTTGAGGGATTTCCTTGGCATAGATACACTCCAGCACGTATTTTCCGTTATGTGCTCCCCCTGGGCTGTCGCCTTGCTAGGTGAGTATGGAAGGCTCATTCCTTGTATAGGAAGTATTCTCCCTCTGCATCGAAGCAGCACGTGGGAAGATGCTGGAGGCTCTCTGTGTTCCTCATTGAGTGTAATGGAAGCTGCTCTATCTAGCATGCAATCCAGAAGTTTTGTATGATGTATTTTCTTCTGTCACCACTCTGGGGGCTTTGGTTGCTTTTTTAAAAAGGCCGGGCTTATGCGAACAGATGGAAAAGTGTTATAAAAAGCCTGGAAGCTGTCTGCCCTACTGCAGTTTTTTGCTCTTCCTCACCCACCCTGCACATGCCTTTAGCCTCAGTGCTTCTGATCTGCAGGAGCCACCTGAACCCAGGGGCTTCCTGGGCTTGCCTGTAAACCAGGGGATGGCACAGCCTTTCTTTGGAGTGGGAGAAGGAGCTGGGAGTCCATCAGTGCTTTAAGCCTCACTGTTGTTTGGGAGAGGTTTGAGATGTTTCTGTAAGTTGTGTGGTTTTGAAAAAGGTAATTTAGCTGTTTTTCAACGGTTTTTGGAAAGTCTGACAGAAACACAGTTCTGACTGTGCTTGTCAGCCAGGATCTAGCACATCCTTGCCAGCAGAGCTTGACTTGGGTTTTTTGTATTTAATTGTTTTGAGATTACAGATCACATCTAGGTGTCTGTGGTGCTGTCAGCCCTATCCTGACACCGCCTGTGCTCCCTTCAGTGCTCTGCTCCTTGCTGGCTCTGTCATCTGTGGGAATAAGAGCTGCAAACTGAACGTGTTGGGCGGTGCAGCAGGGTGGGGGACAGCAATAGGAACAAGAATAAGAGGCTGGAACAGGTCTAATAGCAGACAAGAGTCCTGTTCTGTCTTCCTGCTTCTGGAAATCATTCTCTTACCTCCTACTTTAGTGGCTTTATCCAGGAGAATGTAGGCACTCCATTCTGCATGACTTATCCAGCTGAATACAACACTGGCTTAACACTTAACCTCTGATTGTTAATATGTTTAAATACTGCTCCTTTCAGTTTCCTCTAGGAAGCATGTCCATAAATTAAAAAAATAAAAATAAAAATCTCATGTTCTAGTACATGGAGTGTGTGATCATCACTAGATTTCCTTCTGGCTCCTGAGATTAATTTTTTTTTCTTTTATTTGTTTGGTTCTCTGTTGATTTCAGGTATCCTGGAGTTTTTTCACCATCAGCTAAAGGACATCGTTGAATACGCAGAGCTGAAGACTGTCTGTTTCCAGAATTTGCGGGAAGTGGGAAATGCTGTCCTGTTTTGCCTGCTTATTGAGCAGAGCCTGGTAGGTACCTGCTGCGCTGGCTTTAAAACCCCGCTGTGCCTGCAAATGTGTTTTCAAATTTTTGTTACTAATAGCACAAATAACGAGGTTGAAATCTGCAAGTTTGCTGTAGTGGATGGACAGACGGGTAGAAACAATTCCCTGTGCTGATCTCTTGCAGCCTTGCACAGGCTCAGATGTCTGCCAGGTAGCACTGATGCCTAACTTTGATGGGTGAGAGACACTTCCCATTGTATGGTACTTGAGGATCAAATATTATGGTCTATATCATAAAGTACAATCAAATACAATTTTCCTGTGCATCAACAAGTTGTGCATCTGTTACTGTTACCTTCCATCCTTGCTTGTCATTCCCATTGTCGTTTGAAACATCACAAAGTTAATGTGGGCCTGCTGGATGTCCTTCTTGCTGTTACGAAGGCTGCCATCAGTGTCCGCTCTGCCAGATGCTCACCTCTCTTAGCTTGAATGAAGCTGTGAAAACACGTCCAGTCAGCCTCTCAGCTGCTCTCTGTCTGGCCAGCCTCTACCTTCAGCCATGCAAAGCTATCTGCTGCTCTAGGCATTGTGCTGCAATTGCTTTTTCCCTACCCGTTATTTTCTTTTCCCTCTTGTGGTTTAGGTTAGAAGGGACCCACTTCCCTGCTGTGGGCAGATATTACATGGGAGTAACAGTCTGCCGTTCAAACAGAATGGCCAGATGTGTAATTTCTTGGTCTTAATGCTTTTGAGTTCTTACAGAGGGAAAGATGGGCATTGCTTATGAGCCTGAAAAGCAACAAGAGTGTTGTTTTCCCTTTCTTTACCTGTGTTGCCCCTTCTAGGTGGGGAGAGACTCCCCACCTGTCCATACAGGTACCGAGGCTGCGCTGCCCATCAAGGAGAGATCTTTGCTGACTGCCAACCAACCCTACATTAGCTCGCTCAGCAAGCTGGCTGGGGGCCTGCTAGCAGTGCATAAGCATAAATCTTCCTGTAAGAGTCCTTCTCTGAGTGTTTTAAAACTGTTAATTCTAGCTGAGATAATGAAGGTGTGCTGTTCCTCAGGTGTCCTGTTCAGCATTAGAGCATCCCTCCCTAGGGACAGAGAGTGACAGGAGGGCCAGGTGACAGGCAATGAAACCATATCCTGTGATGGGGTAACTGTCACAGTGGAGAGAAACTGGATTCCTGGAGTGGGCTTCGCGTTAACAGGGCATGAGGTGAGAGGCCAGGCAGGTGAAGGCCCGGCTGCTGCCAGGGTGGATTGGCTGAGGGTGCACTGAAGTGATGTCAGTGCTAGAGTCATGTTCAGTGGGACATGGCCTTGAAGGCACTTTCTAGTAACGCACCCCTGCTTGCTGCCCCTCTTCTTGGTTTTGCCCTTGAAGGTGCCCTGATGTCATATTAGTATTCCAGTATTTTTCCGCCGTGGTCATCTACCGTAACTAGATTTTACTGCCATGCAAAATTTACAGTCTTCAGTGCATCTCTGCTAGTGGCTGGATCTCGTAAATCTTCACTGCATAGCATGTCCATTTTCGTGTTGTTGACATCAAGGAATTAGAGCTAGGAAAGACACATAGCCCTAGTACTTTGGCCTTGCCAAAGTACTTGGCTATGGCTGATGAACATCTTTTAATACTAGCACTGAGGACTGCAAATGGGCAGAGCCTCTGCTCCAGAAAAGAGGCAGATGCACAGCAAAGCCGTGTGTCATCTGCAGGTCATCTCTGCACGTACAGCAGCAAAGAAGCAGGTGGCATCTCTCTTCCTTCCCCACATCCTTGAAGAGGTAAAGCAGCTCCTGGGAGGTGTCTCAGCCTGCCTTGCTGGGAGATGTGCCCAACGTGATAATGTGTTGTGGGAACAGTGCTGGTAAAAATAGCTGAGCTGTGAGTCATCCATCACAGTTCTGTTTGTCTGCTCAGGATCCGTCTGCCACTTTCACACTGAAATTACTCATCCTGAATTAGTCTTTTTAATAAATATCCTGTCCTTTAAGAACTGCCAGTGCAGGGTGGGAGGAGAGCTGCTGATTTCTTTTGTCAATCCAAGGTAACCTGGTGAAATCATATCATCTTTGGAAGTACTTCTGTGAAGAGAACGCCAGAGCAGTTATGTGTGTGATAGCAGAGGCTGGCTGCCCTCTGCTGTTCCTGCGTCAGCATCAGCATGCTTTTGGAAACCCAGTTTTTGCATTTGGTGTGGTCTGGGGATTCTTCATTCCTAACTGCCTCCTTTCCTTTTTGCTCTAGTCCCTAGAGGAAGTGTGTGACCTGTTGCATGCAGCACCGTTCCAAAACATCCTGCCGAGAGTTCACGTCAAAGGTACGGAGTGAAAACACCCTGCTTGGGCAATGCTTTCTGCTTTCCTTGTGTGCTGCTACTCTATTGGTGACCCTTTCCAGTCTTTTACACCACTGCTGTTACGTTTATGGTAGAGGTAACTGATTCAGCTGAAAAATATATTCTTGGTGAGGTGCGGTGCAAACTACAAGAGGGAGATGAGGAATACTCTGCCAGAGATGAGTGGGGTTATTCGGGGCAGCAGTAACACCTCAGTGTGGGTATGGTGAGAGGCTTTTCTGAAACTGTTGTTTAGCATACATGGCTGTCAGTCACAACAAGGTGCACGAAGCCTGGGAGCAGATAAAGTAAATGCAAGTGATTCCTGTAGACTTTTCATATGTTTTTTTTTTTCTTTAAATTACATTGATGTGCGCTGTTTGCAGGATTGTGTTCTTCAGTATCCCCTTTTCTTATCCATCACCGTTAGGAAGGGAGCTTTTTTTCCTCTCACTCTTCTACATCTTTCCAGGCTGCTCCTCTGTCTTGTCACCACCATTTCTCACTGCCAGAGCAGCTGATCTGTTCTGCTCAGAGAAATCCCATCAGCTAAAAATCTTTGAGAATATTTTCAGACTCTTGCGTCTCTGTACATAAAACGAACCATTTGTAAACAGTACTTCCCACTTGCCAGAGAATATTTCCTACTTGCCAGTGACAAGGGGGTGCCAAGTGCTTTTTTAAGCCTTACTATACACAAAATTCCACCCTCACTATAACCTACCTTCTACAGGCAGGCAATTTAGTTGGTTAGTACAAGTGGGAGTCAAATATGTTAGCAGCAGCAGCATAATAGAGCCTTACTTTCTGTCTTGAATCTAGTAATGAATTAAATGTATTCCACTATAAACACTTGGTGTTTTTTTGTTTGGACATACCAATCTACAATTTAAACTACATGTTTTTTATAAAAGCACAATAAAGGTTAACCAACTGTTTAGAATGAAAATGGCCTATAAAAATAAAGAACATACTCAGCTTTCTACCGCACTGAATAAAGACAAACTGTCAGATATCGATTAAATGAATCAGATGAATCAATGCTCCTTTTATTTTTCTTTCAGAGGGTGAAAGGCTTGATGCTAAAATGAAGAGACTAGAATCAAAATATGCTCCGTTACACTTGGTCCCTCTCATTGAAAGGCTGGGAACACCGCAGGTAATCTTGCTCTCATTTCTGTCCGAGGCAATTCAGGACATTCCTGGGCACTCAGAAGCCTGTTCTTTGACACAGTGCAGATAGCTGTGTCAGGAATTCAGCCTGCACACTCAGCTTGCTCACGTAACACAAATTGCATTAGATCCAGCCTGTTATAGCCCAGAAGTTTAACATATTTGAGATGGGTGGAGGTGACAGGTTTGGAGGAACATTGTAGGATTCATAGGTGTTAATACATGCTCAGCGTACAGGGCAGGCTGTAAGGTCCTAATGCAAATTCCACCCAGTGCGATCCATTTTCTTGTGAATGTATGTCGTTTTCTTAAAACAATTTCTTCCTCTTTCAGCCAGTAAGTTAGAAAGCCACTGAAAATGAGTAGTCTTTTGAATTGAGTTCTCCAGGCAAGCTGATGACCAAGGAGGACATTCTTTCTCCAATGCCTTTGTAGCTTCAGTGCTGTTCTCCTGTCACTATGGGGGCACAGTAATTCCACGTGAACCATAGTGGTTTACAAGCCGTTGAGATGTGAATTGTAGAAGTGCAGAGCAGAGTGCTCTGAAGCAAAGCCTTCAGCCTGCTTTTATTGGAATGCACAGTGGTGGGTGCTGCTGTGCTGCAGAAGAGAGCAGTCAGTGTGATGGCGCAAGTGGGACAAGCATTGACTTGGTATTGCCATTTTTTTGGTTTTATCTGAGTCCATTTCTGCTGTCTTTGAAGCTTTCCCATCTCTAGCAGCTGCAGCAGCTACAGCCCATACTAGCAGCAGGCCACTGAACACTCTTTCTGGTTTCTGCCTCCATCTGTGCAGGCAAAAAACTCTTAAAAGTTCCTTGGGACAGGTTCAGATATAGCATTACTGCATTAGCATTGCTCACTCTGGCAGCGGACTACGCATTTATTTGAAAAGGCACCAACATTTTTCTGAGTGCTTTTTCACTGAACTGAACTCAGACTTCACTTCAAGGTCAGGAGAAACTTCTAGAATAAACCAAGTGAAACTGAATTATGTGTTTGGGTTTTTTTTAAGCTCCTACTACTAATTTTCCAATTGGTGTGCTCCAGAGCAGAGCACAGTATTGGGAACTGGAGCATTTATGCGAACAGCGCTGTGCTGTTAGCTCAGGATGGTACTTTTCTAGAAGTCAACCTGGAAGAAGGTCTGTAAACTGAGCGCTTTGCGTGACTGGGATTTTGCACTTTTTCTCCATTCTCAGCAAATAGCAATCGCAAGGGAAGGGGACTTGCTGACCAAGGAACGCCTCTGCTGCGGCCTGTCCATGTTTGAGGTTATCTTGACGAGGATCCGATCCTTCCTGGACGATCCCATCTGGCGTGGGCCCCTTCCCAGCAATGGGGTGATGCACGTGGACGAGTGTGTAGAATTTCACCGCCTCTGGAGCGCGATGCAGTTCGTCTACTGCATCCCCGTGGGAACGCACGAGTTCACTGTGGAGTACGTATGGGCAGCTGCCGGCGGTGCACCTGCACCAACAGCGCTTCCTTTGTTCCTTCTGCAGCGGGGGGGCTGCGGGGCACCGAATAGAGGGGTTTGTTCGTGTGTCTGCTTACTGTAAAACCAAGGGAAGTGCTGCGATCACTGCGAGGAGCTCGTAACGCATGAACACAGAGATGATTGTGTCTTTCAAGAAAATAACCCTCTGTTTTAAGTACTGACAGTATATACAGTGAATGATCTCATGACAAGTAGGCCCTAGCACACGTTGCTCAGTGGTAGTCTTACCACTGCAGAAGCTAAACGTAGATAAAATAGCTGGACATGTGTGCAGATCCCTAGCAAGTTATTTTCTCATCTGACTCCTCTCTGCAGGGATGAGTGTTTGAAAATTAACACGTTAATACGGTTTGCTAATTTGGGCGTATCCTTACTTTGAAAAACTGCAGCTATTGAGTGCTTTTCACTGACCAGCCATGGGGGACAAGACAGGACATTTGCTTCCTTTCCTGTCTGCAGCCCGAAGCAGAATAACAGTGTTGAATTCTCCCTTTGTTTTCTTGGAAAATGAAACGTAATGCTGCTGGAGCCCAAGGGGGAGTAAATGTCCTTGAAGTAACTAACTGTAAGTTGTAGGAAAGCATTCATTTGCATCACCTGTGGTACCTGGAAAGCAAAACAACTGATTTACTAGATTTTACAGTATTTTTTTAGATTAGATTAACATCTGACATATTCTAGGGTTATTTAATACGTATTTCAGTGTAATGGCTGATTCCTAAGCATTTCCTGTAGCTGTGTTTGAAGGCTCTTTTGTGTCCCGGTTTGTTTCAGGCAGTGCTTTGGAGACGGCCTGCACTGGGCTGGCTGCATGATCATTGTGCTCTTGGGACAGCAGCGTCGCTTTGACGTGTTGGATTTCTGCTACCACCTGTTGAAAGTCCAAAAGCACGACGGCAAAGACGAGGTTATAAAGAACGTGGTATGTTGAAAACATCTGTTCTTTATTCACTATAACAAACAAACAAATCAGAGCTGTTTGTATTCAGGTGCAGTGCGAATGTACTGATTGCTTTTTGGAATGAAACGCTGAAAATGAGTACGAAGGATTAGATGCTAATACTGGAGCTTGAAGACTGTAATTACTCGGCTGTATAGGATTTTCTGAGCGCTGCTCATCTCCTACGCTTGCACTTAGATTATGAAGGCTGTTGTAAATTGCCCTTTTTGTACAAAAAGCTGCATTGTCAGAAACCAGAACGCACCTTGGATTTCTTCACTGCATTAGCAGTAATGGGGAGACACTCGTAACACTGCTGAGGGGTGACATCGCAGCATTTGGTGCTTTTCATCTCCAGAGCTAAAACTGTTGTTTTCTTGATTTTTGCAGCCTTTGAAGAAAATGGTTGAAAGAATTCGCAAGTTCCAGATTCTGAATGATGAAATAATCGCTATTTTGGACAAGTATTTGAAGTCCGGAGATGGAGAGAGCACACCCGTGGAACACGTGCGCTGCTTCCAGCCACCCATTCATCAGTCCCTTGCCAGCAACTAGATTTCCTACCTAATGATACTTTTTGCACCTATTTAGGCTAAAAGTATGAGAAAGGAGAAAAACGAAATGGCGACAGGTTGAAGAAATCCTTTTATCTGCCTTTTTCAGTCCGCCTGTGCCATTTGAGTGGTGCACTGTCTTCTTCAGTCTCCAAGCACAGTAACTGTATACAATCCATACTTATTTTTCTAGACTAAAATTTTATATACTTTGATTAAAAGCCTGCAGCTGTAGAGGGTTTGTTCTTGAAATCTCTTTGCATTTCTTTACTGAAGTGACCATCTTAAGACTGGATTGGAATAAGCGTTCTCCCTAAGCTATCAAAATAATAGCTGCAGAGGGTAAGAAACTGGGTTCTGTAGAAAGATTTAGAAACCAATGCCTAACTGCATTAGAGCATTAATTGCTTAATTAGCCTTTATTAAAAAAAACAACGAACTGCCGATGCTTTGTGAATAATTGATTTTTTTAGTCAATTGTTCTTTCCTTCTCTACACAAAACTACTCTCTGTGATCAGTAATTATGGAAGTGAAGGCTTAACCTGGGGGGGCTGTTCTACAGTTATTGAACATGGAGGTGACTGATAGTATTCCTGATGTTTTTAAGTGGCGGAACTTCAACTGATTAGAATGGGATCTCTACATCTTCCTTGTAGGAGCTTCTTGCCCAGCTTCTGTTTTGGTTGGAGATACAAACCCATCTACTCAAATACATGTTTACAAGCGATAAGGAGTTCTTGTTTCTCCTTAAGAAAAAAAAAAAAAAACGAGCTACAATTCCTCAGCAAAACAGAGGATAGAGATTTGGCAGGCAGTCTGCAAGTAAACTTACTCTGACACTGGTTTTCCCAGACCATCTGTGCTTGAGAGCCACTGTTCTGGCAGGCAGGCACACAGGGCTGCCATGGTGTGTGGGAGATGCTGGTGCTTTGTAACACCAGCTTGATTCAAGCATTTCTTCCACTAGATAAAGAAATGTTTCTTAAAGAAAACTGTTTTTTTTTCACAGCGGAGCACCAGGAAGACTTCTAGTCAATCAAAACATTCCCCTCTGCATCAGGCTTCAATTAAGCAACTGAAGAAATGGCTTAATTTGCTGAGATCGTGATTGGTTTAGAGCTAAGTCTCACATACCCGAGGCTTCAGCTTGGCACTGTGCTGCATAAACATTTAAGTAGCACAGCCTCGTTTTTAGTTTAACAACTCTGTAAAAATAACTAATTGTGGTGTGATTAAAGTAAATTGTAATTCTCACTGGTTAACTAGCAGCATTAGGTGAACTGATCTCTCACATTTTAGAAGTACTAGCATTAGTACAGATTTCAGGATGGCGTTTTCCCTTTAATGAATACGTTTAAGAGAATTTCAGAGATTACTCCTATATTAGTTTCATGTTTTCAAAGGTGGCTTATTTCTTCAACCAGATACAAGACTGTAAGAGTGTTTAAAAAAAAAATTCACCACCTTTGAAATTCACTTGTTATAACTGCTTGCCTAAAAGGAAAAAAACAGAGTGCACAAAAGGCATAACTGTCTCATTTTAAATTACCAAACACAATGCATCTGGAATCCAAAGCATCTATTACACAAAAGTAAAATGTTACATGAAATTTTAGTCTGTTCTTGACTGAGTGAGGCTGGTACTTTGGTACTGGAAGTGGCAGCCAGCAGTTTGGTGCTACTGCTGCACAACCTGCTTCACCCAGTTTTTAGGGCCTTTTTAGAAGGCTCTGCTCTGTACCTGAACAGTGGAGAGATGATGCTCCTTAAAACCAGGCAGAAATGCAAATCCTGTTCTTCACCCAGAATTTCAAGAACCTTTTTTCTTGTTTGACATCTTGGTGCCTCTTTCATGTGTGAAAAGGAAGGTAGTGGAGTTAGTTTCACAGGTGGGAGTCGCTTGACTTTTGTCCTGGTAATAAACTATACTCCTTAATGTTAAGCCCTGAAACTGACAAAATTACAGCAGTAAATAGTTGGCTTTGTCTCAGATATTTTCTAGTCTTCACCATCTACGGTAGGAATGTTCTTATAAAACTACATCACTAATACTTATTTTCTGCCTTTGTAAACTTAACTTAAAAAGATTACCACCAGAGCATTGTCGAAGCAGCAACATTTTGGGTTTGGTATTTTCTGGTCCTCTTCCCAAGGTACTGTCAGAGGCAGTGACTGCATTACCGCAACTAGAACTACAATTCTGATTATGGTTGGTTGGTTGGTGTAAATGCTCCGAGTCTAACAAAGCTTTAGGTAAGCAGTACTTGCAAAAGATTACTGCTGCTTGGGTGTAGCTTTCCTCTGCCCCAGGCTGGGACAGCTCCCGCTGTAATACGTTGCAGTCATTCGGGGCTTAAGTACAAAGGATTCAGGCCCACTGCAACCTGTTTACCACCAGTGCAGAAATAAAGCCATTTATTTTGGATAAAATTGTCATTAGTGCAATACATCTTGAGACAGAAGAGTGAAATGAAAGTATTTACACAACTTAAGCAACAACACCAAGTGTGGTCTGAGGTCATTTTAGTATTTTTGTAAAGTAAAAATAAGGCAAATTAAAACCCCCTTCGGTGTTTTTGATCCAAACTAATCGAACTTAAAAGATTGTCTACCCACACTGTTAGGAAGTACATGAGGTTCCAGACAAGCTCAGACATTTCACAGCAGGAAAAAAAAAAAAATCCAGAGTTACAGAATTGTTCTTCTCTTATTTAACAAGTAGATGTCTTCAGAAGGCTGACAGACTTCCATTTCTCCTGGCTGAGAGACTCTCCGTGGATTGTATTTCACTTACACAGGTAGAACTTTCTTCATCGTGATTAAAGCAGTCATATGTGCTCAGCAAAGACCCATTTGCTGCTCTATCATCTTTCCTCAAGGAGACGGGCAGATTTGCTAGGGTGAAATTAACATCTTTGAAGGCATGCAATAAAAAGATCCCCACAATAATAGTAAGGAAGCCACTGAAGGTGCCAATAATATCATCAGCCGCCATGTGTTGCCATTCCTTGAACAGGATAGCAGAACAAGTTAAAACAGATGTGGTGAAGATTACATAATAGATTGGAGTCACTATTGATGTGTTGAATATATCCAGAGCCCTGTTCAAATAGTTGATCTGCGTGCTCACGCAGACAATAAGGCTTAGCAGCAGAATCCAAGACAAGGGACGTTTCAGCACTGGTTTTCCTGCAAAAAGTTCCTTTATAGCAATGCCCAGACCTTTTACACAGGAGACTGATAACGCTCCAATCACAGAGCAAATTGTTATGTACACAAGAATGTTGGTCTGTCCATGGCGAGGTCCCACCACAACTATTAGAATTAAAGACACAATGACAACAAGTGTTGCGAAGACCACAAAACCTGTGTTTGGGGAGAAAAGACATCTTGTTATTTATGTATACTATCAAACATCTTAGGGGTACCAAGAAAACACACTTTAACAAGGCAATTGGCTCAGCTTAAACAGAAAAGATCAGCAAGTTCCTCGTTACTCCACCAACACTGAAGTTAAAATAATTTGAGTGACCTTGCTACAATAATGAAACTCGGGCACATTAACTTTGCCACTCTATCAGCATGAAGACTCCCTATGGAGTCACACTGCAGAACCTAAATCTCTACTTCACCATGACAACATGAAGCAGACAGGGGCCATCTTCCCGGTATTTGAAAAGGTCGGTTAATAAAACTCTCTGCTTAGACAAGAGTAAGCACACATCTTTCTGTATGAACTACTCAAGAGATCAAACCAGCATTTTTCTTACCTGGATCACGTAGTTTGCTGGACATTTCGTCTAAAGTTTCCACCTCTTCCTCTTGTGGAGCATGAATTACCATCACGGTTGATCCAAGGATGCTTAGCAAACACCCTATTTTTCCATGTAGATTAAGTTTTTCATTTAAAAAGAAGGATGACAGAATGGCACTAAGACGAAAAAAAATGTGCCAAACACACCATCAGTAATATGTATTTGCTCATCAACTTACTGCTTGATTTCACTGTACAGGTCAGTTAGTTACAAACATAACGTGCACTTTTTGGTGAGCAGGAACACTGTTCATGGCCATAAATCATTCATAACAATTCCATTGATTAAGCTTTTATTTAAAATAGCAACACAGCTGATTTTCTGTCAAGATACTTGGTGCAGGCAGAACTAACTTTTAGGATTTTGGAGCTCCTTCGGAACCCATTTTTATGCTGCCTCACCTAAACTCTGTATCAAGGCACTTGTGAAAGTCATTTTTAAAAGACAAAAATCTTGAATCAGGAATGAAAGTACTACTGTGTTGTACACAACACGTTTTTAAAATGGAGAGGGCAGTAGCTTTTCACAGACTGAAGTGCAGATTGCCAGAACCATTTTACAACAGTCATTTGAATTTTGGAGAAACTTAAAGTTACTTCTGACATTTATAACCACTCTTCATTTATAGTTAAGAACAAACCACATTTATTACAGCGTATCTCAGGCACTTATAAACATTAAGCTTCTCTCTCGGAAATCACTTTGCGTTCTGTTAGCATTTCTTACCTTACAAGAACACTGAGAGCTCCTAGAGGAGTCACTAATGTAGCTGGTGCAAAAGCATAGGCAGCAAAGTTAGCTACTTCACCCGCTCCCACTGCAGAGTAGTAATGACAATAAAAAAGAAGTTAGGGTGTCTTATGCAACAAACGTGTGAATCCATGCAAATCTTCTTGCAGACATGAACATGCAGTAAGGGAACAATGGAAAAATCTAATTGTGGTGGTGGGCTGTCAGTACTAGCAGAACACAAAACCTCCATTACTATTTTTAACACAGAACAGGCTGAGGGACTACAAACAGGTCCTAAAATGAATTCTGCCAAATCAGAAGAGGTGCTTTACTTTGGTGTCCATGTTGTAGCTCCCCAGCCTGCTAACTGGAGTCATGAACTTTCGCGTGGGGATATCTGCAGTGCCAGGCTACAAGGCAAAACACAGGCTACAGCACACGTTAAGCTGTAGTTATCGGGATTATAGCCAGTAAGTTCAGAGTTCAAGTAATGACAAGTAAAGAAGACAGACGCTGTCCCTAAATCTACTTACTTGAAAGAAGCCCAGCCCACCATAGCCACTCCTTAAGGTATGCATGACCACCTTGACCTGAAAGAATGTTAGTTATTCCATTACAAACATGTATCAAAAAACAGCTAGCCCTGTCACTGATAACACCACCAAAATATTTTTTGTATGCTCTCAAAAATATGGCAGTCTTGGGTATCTTTTTGATATGGTCTCTTGAGCTAGAGGAGTTGAAATCATTGTCAAGCTCTGACGTGCAGATGCTTCCTACAGCCCACTCTGAAAACTGATTATTTTATTTCCTTTTTGTTAGAAATGGCAGTGATGACCATATTGGCTTTACATGAAAAACAGTTCTTTCAACTCGCTGTCATGACACACAAAGCCAAGCTACATGTCTCAGAAAAACACTGTGGAAATCAGGCACGGCTTAGACAATCAATTACATACACCAGTGTGAAATGTAGTCACACTTCCCCATTCCAAACCAGGCAGAACGAATCGTGTATCTCACTCAAGATCAACCAGCTTTCAGAAACAGAGAGGGCAGGTACTGAATTAAAAATATTCAGATTCAACTTTCTGAACGATCTAAGGGCCACAGAATCATAGAATGGCCTGGGTTGAAAAGGACCTCAAAGATCGTCTAGTTTCAATCCCCCTGCTGAGTGCAGGGCTGCCAACCACTAGACCAGGCTGCCTACAGCCACATCCAGCCTTCTGCAATCATTTGCATGCTCACTGCACGCTGCTCTCAAACCAATATTCTATTACAGCTCTGACCTACTGTAACAATCCCTCACTTCCTTTGCAGCTATTGATGTGGAGGGAGGCGGTTTCTAAAATCTTTAAGACCTTAAGTTGGACCCTCCCTGCTACAGGCAGAACTCAGACTTGGTTGCTGCTAGATACTGCAAATATGAGCCTCATTTACCAAACACAGAGTGAGCCATAAGGAAAAGAAAGAATCTAGGTAGTGCTAGACAGAATTTTATTGTTCCAATCCATACACTGACAGAACGATGAAAAATCAATTCCCAAAATGGTAACAGCTATACTGAAAGTGATATAATATTGGTAAATTCGGTTCAACAAAATCAAGCTGAAAATTGATACGTGTCCACTAATATTGCTTTTTGAGTTGGTAATATATTAATCCATAATTAGAACTGAGCACCGTTTAGAATGTTCCTGGCTTTAAAAAGGCAACAATGAGAGAAAAACACTTTCAGCAGCTCCAGATAACAGACAACACTATAGCATATCATTACACGTGATTCTGAGTTTTCTAAAACAATCTCCTGACAAATGCAGTTAACGTTCTCCTCAATTCACCCTCTTAGGAGCACAGATGTAGTTAAGAGTGCCGGTTCCAAGTTCAATTTGCAAAATGAATCCAAACCTTAACTAACATGCTAAGGGAATAGTTTCATAAGCATCCCTACAGGGCACTGTATGCAAATTAACTGGTACGTGTCACACACTGAGTTAGGTATTTGACACCAGAGGGAAAAAACACAACAAAAACACACACTGGATAAATGTTTTAGGTTTCATATACCTAAAAGTAAGAATGAGATCATGAATTCAATAATCTATTAAGCAGTAAAACTGGAACGTCATCAAGTTTCTTAAACATGCATTTACCTGCTCTCATGGAGCCTTTCCTAGCTAATCGGAGAAGACCTTTCTTTTTCAGGATGAAACTCCCTCCAATGAAAATGCTGGAGCTCATAGCCAACACCAGCCCAATGCAGAAGTCATATCTCCCACGGGCTTGGCTCATCTCGTAAACTGCTGGGGCCTGTCACATTGATCAACGAACAGGGGAGCTTCTGTTACTCAACACGAGATGATGCAATACTGAAACCTGAGAAAAATAAACACATAATTAAAATGGTAGAAATGCGTAACATAGAGAGGATTCCTCAGCAGTTCGTGTGGCTGGTTCTTCCTGAGAGTGGCCTATGGAAAAAAAGAAGCATGTGTAAGCTTGACTCACGGATGAGCGACTAACGAGTCTGCACAAGGGCATCTGACCCAGAATATAAAAACTGAAACCTCAAAACTGAAAAGCTTCCCACAAAAGGAAGTAAAAGAAAACTTCAAAGTGACATGATTTATTTTCCTTTTCCTTAAGTACACGGACCTATGACCTGCACACCGCTTAACTGACAACACTGAACAAATAATTACTTACATTGAAATTAGTCTGTCAGAGAGCTTGAGAACAGCCGCAGCATCTCTTCCACATAAACTCACTAGAAAAATGAAAGAAGAGCGGAACAGCTGTTAAATCGTACAGCAATCTGCCTGACACAAATGAGCCTGGATGTAAGTGCATGCACTTATCAGCTATAAACACGGAACAAGAAAAGGCCTCTGTTTGTTGATGTACTGTACAAAGAATTTCCCACACCTGTATGAAGCATTTTTCAGCTCAGCTACAGTAACTATGAGCTTGCTGTTGAAAAGCACCCACCCAACCTAAGACTTTGTTATGTAAGACCTTCTACAACAGCTTAGCAGAAAGTACTGACTAGACTAGACATGAAGGTTTTACTCTACATACTCATCCTCCAGCTAAGTAAGAAAATTCATTTCAGTACATCCTTTCTCCTGTTATATATTACAATGAAGATATCCTGGATTTCATCTAATATGTGAGATTTAAATTTAAGATATCTGTATAAATCCTTTTAAAATGAAAAAAAAAAAAAAACAAACAAACCAAAACCTAACCCAAAGTCCTTTCAAAAAGATTAACGTCTCTGTAGTACAAAGGGAAATGGAAACTATTTTTAGACTTTTACTGTAAGGCCTCTGGTTATTATGAATGCTTAGAGAACTGGCTGGAAGGAAGAACACACCTATAAATAAATAGATTATTTCCTGGGAACACCAATCATAGATTTGCATTTATTTCCCTAAGCAATCATTTTCCAGATAATGAGAAGCATGACACGTGCTGCACGCTGTATTAACAAGCTTTTGACTTTAGAGGAAAAAGGGGCAAAGAACAGGAGGGAGTAGAACGTTCCCGTGCAGGTGCTCATCGAAGTCTTGGAATTCAAGTTCTAATACTGAGAGACAGCAGCAGCTTCCCCATGCAGGAGTACAATGCCAGCATCAAGACTGTGCAATACCAAGAAACCCAGGCTCTGGCAGAGATGGACGTACGAATGCAAGCCTTGGACTTGATAAAAGCACAATCCAGTCCGCCAAGCAAGCTCACAGCTCTGACTCTTGTGCTTGTTTCTTCAAAATCACTGTTTTCTTCCAATACTGCCTTCCCCTCTGTGCTCTTGCTGCCAACTTTCATCAGTTCACTACACTCTTAGGAAAACCCAGCAGAGAACCACAGGTAGGTTAACATTAAAACTGAACCCAGCTCTTCTTGTTGGCATCTTGTTAGGCTGTGAAAAAGCAAAGGAAAGCAATCTCATTTAATAAACACTCAACACAGCACTATGCAAAATGCTACAAGATCTGCAGTTCAAAAATCTTAAGCCCTCTTTGATTATCCTTGCAGAAGTTTTAGATGTTTTTTTTAATGACAGTCTTTTTTATGCCATCTTCTCTGGGAGCCGTAAGTCACACAGCTTAGGGAATCAAGCTAAGAGTGTTCTTCTGACTCCAGCTGGTGTAAAACACAAGGCTGGTACAGCACCACTCAGGCTGCTCGTGCTGAGCTTTCCCACTCTACCAAAGCATTTCCAACAGATGCTACTCCAGTTATATTACCAACGAGAGCAATTTTACCAGTGTAGCTTTTTATTAAAACAGAACTCACACTGACAAAATCACCTTTTTTTTTTTCCCCTGCCCGTCCAAGCTTGCACAGCTTCACTACACAAAAATACATCTCCCATAGGTAAAAAAGCATCAGTTAGTCCCATCCTGGCATCTTCTACCCGCTGTATTTCAGAGACAAGGGAAGGAGTACACACTGGTTTTCTTTGGAGGAAGTATATGATTGCAAGAGAATGAGAAAGCTTGTGAGTTAACAGGTAATTTTCTGAGTTTAGACTTAAAAACGCCCTAGTTTTGCCATGTAGCGTCCTTAATATATTAAAGACTTGAGGAAAAGTAGGGATACTAAGAGCATTTTGGTTCCCTGTCAACTGCTGTGTTCATCTTGATTCTAATTTCAACTACTTCTTCACGTAAATTATTGCTAGTTTTCTGTAAGCTTAGTTGCCCCCACAGAAGCAGCCAGTCCAATTCTGGCTTGGACTGGAGTGCCGTACTTCCACGCGCGGCTCATACTGACTACCTTTGCTGGCCATTTCTGCAGCAGGGTTGAAGCTCAGCGAGGAGCTGAAGAGATCTGGCTCACCAGGAGGGAAGAAAGGTTGGCAATGGTTTTAGCTGGATTTGGCACATTTCTGCAAACTTTTTTTTTTTTTTTTTTAAAAGATGTAACCAGGAAATATCACAAATGGCAAACAAAGCTGCTGACAAGACACAGAGTCTCTAGCCTAAAACAGAAGGAAACATTTCTTTTTCCTCTTTGCTCAAAAGTCCTTTTCTCTCCACAGGAGCACAGGGAACAGAGCTTAAAAGATGTTAAATATTTATTGTAACAAATTAGCTCAATGTTCAGAAACATTAGAAGCGATTTCGTGAAATGGAATTATATTCTACATTTAAAAACAGATAAGCTTAAGTAAGTATGAGGGAGTTACCAGCCAAAGAAAATTAATTATCACCTCTAATAGTTGTACTTTATATGAAACCAATAATTACAGTCAGTAAAAGTTAACATGGTGGATTGTTCTAACTTTGCCTACTTGGCCACCAGCCCTCAAGAGCTAAGTAGACCGTCTTTTCTCTGAGAAATAGCCTAAATATACACTAAAATCTTTGAATGCTAGAATTCTGGGTTTTCTCTCTAAAAGCTGATCTTTTTAACTGTGAATGGGACGATATCACTAAGCTAAAGCAGGCCTTAACAGCCCATTTACTTCAACTGTCTGCCCAAGTACAGCACATCACTTAACGCTGCTCCTCACTACAGGCAATTGGAACACTCCTCTCTAAGGAAGAGATGTCTGAAGGGAACTTGAGAAACACCGCAGGCATGCTTTTATGTTCTGACGCAGTTAGGAACTCATTATCTAAAGATCTTCATCTACATCTTCTCTTTGACTAACAAAATCCATTACAAATGTCCACTCCGGTCTTGGAACAACGTCTCCACAAGTCAGGTGCTTGCTGCCTTCTTCTGTGCTGCCCTCTGGGGTCTTCCTCAACAGCCCATGCTTTTTCTCAAGTGCAACTCCTGAAGCTGCACACAGTATTTCAGCTGAGTTGTTATCACTTCTGCAATACAGTGGAAGACTCTTTCCACTCAAACCAAAATGAGTGGTTTTCTTCACACTTCCTCTGCAGTCACCTTCAACTTCTCCAACTGCGTAACCTTCAAACTCTTTTCTACAGAACTTCTGTTCTCTGAGAACTGCATTTGTTTAGCCAGTTCCCTCTGGCTGGGTGTAATAACTTTCACTTATTCCTACAGAAGCGTCTCCTTTTTCAGAAATGTTTCCCGAAAATACTCATCTGCATTTACAGACTGGCAACCCTTCCTTCCTCGGTGCCATTAATTACCACTCTGTCATTTCAACCACATCGCCAATGCTACATGACTCACCAGAAGGATTTTAAAACAACAGGCCTGCTTTGATACATTACTAAGAGTTACTCCAGGTACAGCTGCTCACCATCTTCTGAACTTTTCTGATGTATTTTATTTTCAATTCTGCCCATCTGTAAGAGCTCCACGAGAAGTTCTGTGTTTCTAACTTAGAAATAGGGCACCTGCTTAATGCCCTCCCATCCACAAAGCTTTCTGTGGAAGAAAAGTGGGTTCGAGCAACCAAAGCTTATAACAAGTATACGCTAACTATTATGTGTTCCTTTCTTCCTTTCCAGGAGCATAAATCCACAGGAACCAGAAACATGCCCTAACAGCACAAGTGTTAAGTAATGTGCCCTTTGAAGGCTGTTATATACATACCAATTTGTTCCAAAATCCAGAGGCATTCGCTTCTTAAATATTTCAAATGTTAGGTTTCTAAAATGTAAGTTAAAAAGAATATTAATTGGTACGTTAAGAATTCAGCTACAAAACCCCGATGTCCCTAACTTCATGCTAATCTCACTTTCACACATGATGCACAAAAGTGTACACTGTCTCACCTATGCTCTACAAAGGGAGCTCACAGTTTTAAAAACACTCGAGTAACAAAGTAGTGTGATTTTTCAGTTTGACCTTCCCTACATACACCTCATGTGAAACCTTACAGTTCTTCCACCACTTTGCTTTTCACTTCTCTAACTGAAGAAATTAACGTGCAATCTAAGCCATTCCTTAGGAAGGAGCACGCTAAAAGTTGAACTGAAATACTATCGTCGTCTCTTCAATCTTGTTCAGTAACTTAAGTTCTAAGGTGCTTTTATTATAAGAAAAACTAATATAAATTTTTAAGTATCGGCTTTGGTATGGTGAGTATTTAGAGGATATACGTTCATATACGGAACACTTAGGTTGGGGAAAAAAGTAGCAACACAGATATTCTCAGTAAGATTCCTTGAATCTGCGACATACAGCTAACTCTGTAATCCAAGTCTTCTTCCTCAGTCATATTATGTTTACATCTCTCTCTTAGACACGGGGACAGAGAACACAGAAAGGACAGATGTAATGCACCATTAAGACAAAAGAGCTGCTGGTTCAAATCTCAGTCATGTGTGCCTTTAAAAGGCCAAGACGCATGGCATCCAGAGCCCAAGGAGTCCAGAAATTCGTCAGGAAAGAGTACCTCCAATTCTGCAGCGCAAGTCTAACTCCAACAGAGAAAGTTTTCTACCTCTGTCCATGAAGTTAAAAGGGAGTGCAATCTTATGCTTATTTTTATGTATTACAAGGACAAGGAAAAACAAGGACACATGCTTTATCTTAATATATTTTACAAAGATGTCATACGTGTGCATGTATATAGCACGTTAGAGGCACAAGTACTCAAAGCAAAAGACACACCAACAGTTTCAAAAAGCCCACCTAAGATTTTTTTGAACAATGAGGAAACGTACTCCTTTAACATGATATTAATAAAGAAAAACCAACAAGTATTCAATTTTAAGATAGTAGGGGAGAAAACAAAAAAAAATCCAATCATTAACTTTTTGTACACCCTATTCTTCCTGCGTTATTTATACTTATCTTTTTCTATGTAAAGAACAATCTTCAATTGCAGGACCTTCACTGAAACAGAGTGTTATTCATCAACTAAATGACTACAGAGCGTGCTTCGTAGCTGCTACCCTACTGCCTGCATTTCCCAGAAGCCTATCAAAACGGACCCAACGTGAGGAGTCAATGACACAACCTTCTTCATCCCTTTTGCAACGATTTCGTTACCTCATTCTCAGCCGGATGACCAAAGTTCACTCAAGTTCTACCTTGAGCGTGTAAGATAGGCAGCTTCAGATTTCAGGCGATCTAAAGAAATGCTGGGACTGAGACGTCAGACACAGCCTTCAGAGAATGCAAATAAACCCAAAGTCTCGCTTTGATCCAGAAATGCAGCCAAAACCTTCCTTCCCACCTCAGACTGAAGCCCGGCCCGGCCTGGGAAGCTCTGCTGGAGCTCACCTAGCACCCGGCCCTGCGCCAAGCCACGGACGAACCAGTTCGGCTCCCGACGAACGCGGCACCGCGAATACCCCGCCAGACGCACGCACGCACGCACGCACGCACAGTGCGCCAGGCGCGGCGCGCCCGGGCCTGCCGGCTCCTCACCCACTCGGCTCCCGGCACGTCGGCACCGGGGCTCGCGGCTCGACCCCGAGGCGGGGCTGCGCCTCGCGCCCACATGCCCCGCCCCTCGGAGCGAGAGCTCCCGGTCGCCGCCCCCCTGCTCAGCCCGCCCCCCCCGCGCGCCGTGCGGCCGCGAGGCCTCCCCCGCCCGCCGCCTCTCCGCCGTTACCTGCGGTCGCCGCCCCTCACGCCCCCGTCGGGAGGGGCCCCGCGGCTGCTGCCTGCGGACGAAGAGGTGGGGGAGGCCGGAGCGGGCGGTCGGAGGGGCCGGCGCCCGCGCTCTGCACCGCCATGAGGAGAGGGTGAGGACCGACTGCGGAGCGAGGCGGGCAACGACAGCGAGAGGCGAGGGCAGGCGCCTTCCCCGCGCTCTGCTGTCCCCGCCCCGCTGGTCTCGGCAGCGCCCGCCGGAAAGGGCGCGGCCGCCTGGCTCTGGGCTGGGCCGCGCCCCGCCCGCCCCGGTCACGTGGTCCCTCCCGTAAGCCGTCCCCTTTCTTTCCCCCGAGGGCGCGCGGTGTGACGTCAGCAGCACCGGCGGCTGAGGGCCGCGTAGTCCCCGTCACCCTCTGGGTGCTTCAGCCCGAGGCGGGGCAGAACTCGACTTACGGACACCGTTTCTGACCCGGCTTTGCTGCCTTCTACGGTCAGCTTTTTTTTTTTTTTTTTTTTTTTTTTTTTAAATGCAATACAGAATATTGCACAAGAAACATGTTTCCTCGCAGCCGCATGTCGTTCGTTATGACTTCCTACCCTAAGCATTCCTTCCGAAATCCATGTTCCCTTTCTTATACACTCTTACAGGAAAACTTACAAACCGTATGCAGTAAGGGGAAAAAAAAAAGGGCATTTTAAAGATTTGACTGATTGCTATGATTTATTAGCCTTTTTAATCCAGATGCCATGATCCTCATGCACGCTTTGCAACCGAAAACACTTGAATCTCATATGCCTGACTGGGGGTTAGCCATGCTTCTCCTCAGCTTGTAGTACAGACTCTGGAACACAGCTGTAGCAAGTGTCAGGCTCTGAGGGCCCTTCAGTTCCTTCAAAACTACTCAAGTACACCTTCCAAAGCTGCTGTGGAGCATTAGCCTAGACAGCCAATGCTCCCAAAATGTCCGCGAGAGCTCCACCTGAGAGCTGTGACTTTTAAGTAGGACTGACCTGTTGGTCACATCTCTTAGTGACAACACCTTCCTTAGCAAGGATTTCTCAGGACATTACCACAGTCTGCACAGGCCACTGCTTCATTTCTGTAAAACCTGGAAACAAAAACAGAGAAGCAATCTTGGCTTGCCCCCACAGGATCCCTCTTCTCACTCATCAACTGGACTGAAAAGGCCCCTCACTCTGTCACTTTAATCCCTGCAATTCCAGGACGCTCAAAGCGGTAATTTTTAAGGCCATTTTATGTCCTGGGGCAACATTCTAGCCCCCAGCTTGAAACTAGACTGTCAGTTGCGACATTAACTTTCCACACATCAAGTAGTTTTTATGTACGTATGTGTACATACATCTATATAATAGGCAGTATGCAGCTATTTGCTAAGCACTACACTGGAGTATACTATATACTACTATAGTGATAGTATACAATATACTGTCACTTCTGGAGAAGAGGAGGCTCTAAGTGACCTTATCACTGTCTACCTGAAGGGAGGTTGTAGTGAGCTGGGGGTCAGCCTCTTCTCTCTTGTAACTAGTGACAAGATAGGGGGAAATGGCCTCAAGTTGCGCCAGGGGAGATTCAGGCTGGACATTAGGAAATTCTACTTTTCTGAAAGAGTGGTCAGGCGCTGGAATGGGCTGCCCAGGGAGGTGGTGGAGTCACCATCCCTGGAGGTGTTCAAGAAACATTTAGATACAGTGTTGAGGGACATTGTTTAGTGGGGTTATATTGGTGGTAGGTGGATGGTTGGACTGTATGATCTTATAGGTCTTTTCCAACCTTGGCAATTCTGTGATTCTATGATACAGTAGGAGGCTGGCTTTTCTGTACTTTACAAGATACCAGAGCTGAGAAATCTTTGAAAAAGTTCAACGTCTATTTAAACTCTTCTTGATATTTTTTTCAGCTGTTAGTTCTGATCAACATACTGTTACTCCTTCACACAAAATACATTTTTGAGTGCTCTCAGTTCATCACAAATCACCGCAGCCTTATTTCACTGCCAGGGGTTGTGCTTAACAGAAAATAATCAAAGTGTCTCTGGATAATTTACAACAGTACGATATACCAGACATGTTTTCAGAGTATCTGGAAACACCTCTGAAATGAAGAACGATGGTAAACTACCTACTGTCATCCATTCTTGCAATGCCACTCCACATTCTTTGTATTCAATGAATTTCACAGCAAAGGTCTGCTAGTGTAAATTATTTTGCAAAGCTACAAGCAGAACTTCAGAACTTTTCAGGGCTCAGTATCTACTGTGTATATAAACATCCCTCAAGGTTTAAGGACAAAGAGCAAGGCTGCCACCCACACAACCCTGGGAAACATTAACAGGTTAGCAGGTTTGTGCTGCACATGAGCTAGCTGACTCTTGTGCAGTAACTTCCAACTCCATACAGTGAAAGGTTTGTGATAAAAAGCTACCTACCCAGAGCTGCTAACTGGTATCCCTTGGCAGAATATTGTCAGCTGGCAGAATTTTAAAGCATCCCACCAGGGTGCTAAATTCAGTGTTGTCTGTAGACAGCAGAAAACTGATGAGGAAATCAGGCAGCTGTAAGGGCCTCTGGTGGCCATGTCCCTGCTGCATTTAACCAAGACAGCTGAGCAGAACAAAGGATCCATGTCTGCAAGTCTGTTCCTACAAGGGTTGCACTCCCAGATGCAACTTAATAAGCTCTGCTTAAGATCTCAAAAATAAGAACAAAACAAAACAAACACATCAAAAATCAACAGCACATTTTTTTTTCTCCCCTCTACCACCTCATGGTAAATAAAGAGAAAATGGCACTATCAGATTTTGGTCTTTTTAACACCCTCCTCACATGAGATTTGGGGGTGAGAAACATACACTCATGACTGGTTACGTCACAGGCTTCAGTGGTAACAGCAGTATACTCATTTACTTAAAGAAAAAAAAAAAGGAAATAAAAAAGGGAGAATCAGAGATGCTGCATACAGAAGGGAAACCTTCTCTAGTTTCCTGGTCTTCCTATCTTGGTACATGGCATTAACATCACCAACTCCTTCAAAAATAAGATTTTAACCACATACCTTGCAAAGTATCCATGCCAATCTCTTCCACTGCATGCAACATTTTATATTACAGAGAAGCCACTTTGTTTTAAAATAACTTTGACCAGCAATAATACTGGTGTATTCCCTTAGACACAAGCCCAAAGACTGAAATTCTTCATCAAAATCCCACCATCTGAAAAACAACATGTCTGAAAGTCACGTTCATGTGCCAGTACCCAACACAAGTAGCTGTGAACTTCAGATGAAGGATTATCTGGTCAGGCTCCATCATCTTCTGAAAAGATTTCTTCTGTGGAAAGCTCTTGTGACAAGAAATTAGACTGGACACAGGCTTCCTTAGCTTATGTACAGGAGTGCATGATAACCCCTAAGCCAGTTTGAACTGACTCAAGCTCCACCAAACATTTCCGCCAGAGGAGTGTTTATTTTACATATGAGCACACCTCAAGTGCAATTAAAACATCAAGGCTACAGTTTTTGGTAGATACCGCCATATGACAACTGAGCCCTTCATGTGGTAATTGATCTGTACACACGTAAGAATCTTCCATCACCAGTAAAAACAAGCCTATGAAAGTAAGGAAAATAGGTTGGGCTCATGAATTGGGATTAGACTTCACGGCATCTAGACGGGTGGGAAAATATTTTTTTTCCCTGTGTGATAAAGAGGAGGAGTCACAAAACAAGCATTGAGCTAGAAATAAAATCATTTATTTTAAAACATTACAGATTAATAAATAGATTAGTTATCAGAAAACTTAATAAATAGCCTCTTATAATTTACACAAGGCAAATACAACATGCCTATAACTATTTTTTAAAAAGCAAAGAGTAAGCTTGACTGGTAAGCCATTAACAAATATATATATATATATACATTATTTGAAAGCTAATAAAATAAACCATTTTTATGTAATCCATAGTGACTATATTGCAATAGCATTGAAGCAACCCAACCTGCCATTGTGTATTTGTTGCCATCCACTTTTTCCCCACATCTCATCAGAACTGTTTTTTACATTCCAGGAAAACAAAAGTTAGAAAAAAAGAAAGAAAGTTTCACAGCTGAAAAAGGAATGAAGTTAAAAATACCCAATTTCTGTAACACTTTCTATTCTCTAGAGTAGCTGTTTGGAGAAAAAAATAAAATAAAATAAAATAAAATAAAATAAAATAAAATAAAATAAACCAACCAAACACAAGAAAACCCACCCAAACCGCTTATTTTCAGCTTTTAAGAAAGATTTCTTAATCTCTAACTTTGTAATCATTTCAACATTGTTGTCTGAAACACTTGGGCACTAGTAATAACAACTTTCCACATCATTGGTGCCTCACATGGTACACTCAAATTCTGCATCACTTAAGCCTGTATTCAGTAGCACCGAAAAATTATCACAAAGATTGATCTCTGTAAAGAAAAGACATCAGGTAATTGATAAATATTTGTTAATAATTGATTGAACAGTGAAGCTTCAGCAAGACAACTGAGGAACATCTGTAGAATGCTTTATATTTATGAAGAAAGAAGAAAAGAAGGCTACAATGTGCAAAGTCCAGTTTTAAGCACTCCATACTTATTAACCCCAGATCTTTCTTCAAATACAAACCCTTTTTTTTTTTTAAATAAAAAGCAAAGCTAAACATCACAGATTCTAGTACCTCAACAAACAAAGTCCAGTGTTTTCATTTTTCAGTGCTAGTTACTTCAGAAAAATACATATGTTCAATACAAACCAAGATTATTAATAGGAAGCCTCACTTGTCAAACCGTGATGTGACAGGTTCTCGTTAACGTTAGTTTCAGCTCACTAATAAATAGGCTCTATTTACATATATAATGTCTTGGAAAGTCAGTACAGCAGATAACCTTAGATATTTTTCATTTTTACATAAGTACTTAAGGTAACAAATTTTCTTTTGGTTGTTGTATCAAAAATGTTTCTATTTTCCTACTGAACATTTGAGGGATTTTTGTGTTTGACACCTAATAAAGATCGGGAGTGACACATGTAAATCCTCCATACACTGAAGGGATAATCATCAAAGCGCTATCGTCAAGTGAGTAACACGTATGTATGTTTGATAAGTACAACAGAAGCCAGACATACAGAGTGAAACACCTTTCATATGGATTTGAATTTAACTGAAATGCATCCCACCACTGTAATCAGTCCATTTTACACGTGTAGGCTCCATCACTTCCATGAGGGAAAGCTCAGGAAACAGCTATGCACATTTGCTCCCTGAGATGACGGAACTCAGATGTCTTTTTCAAAGTGCTTATTTGTCAGAGGTGGGAAAAAAAGAGGGAACAGCTAAAATTCAACTTCAGCAGTGCCTCCTTTTAAATCAGAAAAGGAGCTGGGAAAGACTAAAAAAAGGAGGCCACGGGATGGAGGGAGGAAGAATCATACCAACAGTGACAACAAAATGCTAATACATTTCTAAAGTTAGAATTGAACCAGATCCAGGTACAGCAGTACTCAAAAGAACACTGTTATATACTGAACAAAGTAGCAAAAATAAAGGCTTCCCTCATTTAGCATTCATGATGTAAAAGGCTGCAGATATAAATGATGTGCAAGGCCACGAGAATTTCTTTCATCTTATGTGCTGGCTTTTGACATCTGTTTTAAACAACAAGGTTAACCAGACATTTCTAGAAAGCTCATCATGGATGAGGAGCAGCTGGGGAGAAGACACCTATACATACATTTATCAGCTGTAAGGATGGCCAAAGGACCACAGAACATGGCTGCTACTTAATTCTTACTCTGCGTAGAGAGTGCTCATCAAGTAAACTTGTTTGTGTGTCGCAGAAAATGGCAAGAGTTAGACAGGGCAGTCAAGTTATTGTGGATACAATATTTACTAATAATTTGCATATGCACCTAACGTACTAGGATAGGCACTTTCTAAATAAATAGGAATGTTTTAAAACAAAACACACAAATATGGCCAAGAAGGTCTGAGGTAAGACCACAAACGTTTTCACTTTAACCTAAAGAAAGTTCTTCATGGAAGCGTTTGGAGATTAGAGGCTAGTACAAAACCAACACGCAACTTGTGAATGTGGATTTTGAAAAGACGATTTGACTGCTTCAGAAAACAACTAACATTGTTTTAAAAAGTAGGTCACTATAGGTCTCAGAACTTATGTACAATTCAGGTTTCAGTAAAAAAAAGGAACTAGTATGACAAAACATACTTGTCTGCTGATAACCAATACACCACCTTCAATCAATACGGATAGAGTTTAGTTGCAACTATCTTTTGTAGTCCAATTTGCCCCATCTACAATTCTGACACTTCCTAGAAATCATATGAAGTATCTACAAATCCAAGATGGCCCCTTTTCTGCTAGTGCTATTTTGTTCCACCAAGACACCCAATTTCTGTGCCAGTCTGTAACAGTGCACGTTTCTGCCAGTTCAGACCATGAGTCCCTCACGGTTTGGAGTTGTCAAACTGGCTTCCAAACAACAGGTGAGTTTTAAGTTAGCATTAATTCACACCAAAGAAAAACACTTCAGAGTGGACACTATTACTTCCATTAATCAACAGTTCTATTACTCTCAGCCAGTCACAAAGATTCATGATTTCTTCATAAAGCATCATGAACTTTTCCAAACACTGTCTCGTAATCATACTGGGATTTTGTTTGTTTCAAGAAACATCCTGATCTAGAGATATTGAGTTCCACTGTGCAATTTCTGTTTTTGTACTCAAAAGGAAACAAACATTTATTACTTTTCAAGCTTTCCTTGCAAATTTTTGACGTGATTTTTTAACTACCAAATATAAACACATGAAAATTAACTATTTTTGACATACAAATGTCCTCTAAAAGGTTTAACCTAAACAGTTCAGAATCATTCCACTTGCAGCTTAAGCTATTGTGTACTACCTGTCAAAATATTATTGCTGTACTATTCATAAAGGTCTATAAGTTAGCGGATCTGAATGTATGTTCCAGTTGGTTTCCTGAAACTCAGCTCTCTGAATGCCTACGCTTTGTCAGTCTTCAATCTCCTTTTCCAATGTTACAAGAGGATGAGGCCACCTTTTCTTTTTCTGAGCGATGAGAAATTTTATGCCCTTTTGTCTCTTACATGTTTGTTTTTTTTCTGCTTATCAACTACTTTGCAATATAGTTTCCTGTGTTTAGTCACTTAATTAGAGTCAAGGTATGCTGGTTGGCTTCGAGTAGTCCTCTCATAGGTTACCTCTTCCCATTACAACTATGCCAAAGCTGTCAAAGCATCTAAGAGTTTCAATTCAGGCTAGTAAATTCTTCCAAAATACGTGTCTCCTGGATGCTTTACATGTTTAGAATTTGAATACAGTCCAGTATTATAGACAGCGAGACTGAATTATTAAACCAATATAGGCCATCTGAAACAAATACATTCACATTTATGCAGTATTTTTGGATTACAAAGGCACTGAAATAGTTCTGAGCTGCTTACAAATAAGCCACCATATAGGCAATGAGTCTGTGCATCATTTCTATATCTTTTACAGTCTTTGTCTGCTCCTGATTAAAAACTCTCAGGTGAATGCGGTATGTCTTAATGCACATGTTACAAAGGAAAATGCATACCCTGGACACTACCATTGGCTGATAAGTAAATAGTGAAGGATTTTAAGGGTTCACTGCTCTGTGTGAAGAATTCAATTTTAAAACTCCCCAGTGTCTTCACCGCACGGCAGACCAAATTGCCAAGACAGTCACTAAGAAGGACAAATCTGCAGTCCGTAATTCAGCCAACATTAGTCTCAGAATTCACAGCCTTGACGGTGAATACATTGCAGTATTAACAAATTGTTCAACTCACTTTTCTCCCCCTCTTATTTTTAAGGTATACATCATTCATGTAAAGGAGTCAGATTGAGCTCATTAGAAACTGAAGTTTTCTACCCACAAAAACAATACCTCAGAGGCAGCCAAAATACAAGGATTCACACACAGGTCTGCCAGAATATCCTCAAATCTCTTCTGATTGATTATCCTTTATAGTAAGGAAATACATCAGTCTCTATGCTGACTCAATCCACGGTTCCAATTAAGGTCATTTATTGTATTAACTGGGGTACAATGGACAACTGCTCCTTTGAAACTGGATGGAGGCCTCCAATTCATTTCATGTAGGCCACCAAATCATCAGAGGCTGACTACCAACCTGAATCATATTTGAATCAGTGACCTAGAAATGAAAGGCTCTTTATCTTTCCCTGAGCCATCCAGTTTCCCATTAAAAAAAAAAAAAATTAATCTGTCTTCATGTTAGGTTTATTTAAATCTCCAATATTGAAGTTGAACTCCTTGAAGACTTGTATAAGAACAATTCCAATAGATACTGTAGTAAATCCACAGGCCATTCCCAAGAAATCGACCACTCCTACATTACTCCATTCCCTGAAAAGGATGGCTGAAGCCAGCAGGACTAGAGTTGTAAATACAACATAGTAGATGGCTCCAAACACAGAGGAGTCAAAACATTCCAGTGCCTTATTGATGTACCTGAACTGAATGATAATGCTACACCCTAATACTGCCAAAAGTACCAGACAGAGGTACAAAGCCCTTTGACTTGACGGATTATTATGAAAGATATCTTGAGCAGCCAGCCCAATGCCTTTTGTACTGGGAACAGTGAAACTGCCCAAGAGAGAGCATATACTGATGTAAACCATGATATTAGTAGGTCCATGCGCTGGAGCTATCCAGAAGATAAGCAGGAGAAGCATTAGCAGTACTACGCAGAGATAACCCACGAAAACTGGAAAACAAAACAAGATAACAGCAAGGTAAGAACTCTTGGCATTCCAAAGATTTTAGCAGGTGAATCACGTCCTATCAGTGAACCTAAAGTATACATTACAGTTATGATTTGCTGTTGAACACAGAGCCAAAACGCTGTGCTTTCAGTGACGTTGATGGCACCTGTAACTAATGATGTCCTCACATTCTTTGTGTAAAGCAAATCATGAAGTAGTAAAATACACAGTTGCCCATTTGAACTGAAGATGGCTTTTTTTTCTTTTTAAACTCTCTTCCATCAGGCTTAAAGTCTCTTATAACAGACAGCTGCAATACCTCATTCATCACTCATTCACTAAAGCACAGCGGGTGGATCCAGCAAAGAGCTTAAGCATAAAAATAAACTCCATTAATTGAGTGAGATGAAAGGGGACAGACAGAAGAACTGAGAGGCCATATCATTTACATTATAGTGTTAATATACCAATTGGACTAGTGAAAAAGTTGCGTGCTTTAAAATTTTAAAGTAATATATTTCCAATTTATTTTGTTCAGATATACTAAATTTAGACCAAAGTATTTGTTCTCCTTGTTTGCAATTTTTTTATCTGCTTTTTTTTTTTTTCCTTTCATCCATAACTTTGGATAGCTGATGCTGTTCGGTTTGAGTTTCTCTGACCTAAAGCAATTAAAGAAAGTAACAATAATTGGAAGTTTAGCCTCTATGAATGAAAAACAGAAGTGGATCTGGCACGTGTCAGCACCAGTTTGTGTCATCCTGGAACTTCTGGGGTGCTATGAAAAAGAACAGGCATTTCAGTGTACATCTCAACAGCCTATTTATACACACCTTTATTGTGCAAAAAAAAATCTGTTTGGAACATAATTAACACTTACTACAAACTTTGATTCTACCTTTTTTATTTTAAGAACAAAAGACATTGAGTATTTTTTGTTCTATATAAAACAATGTAAATCGAGATGCTAGAATTATAGTTTTCATCTCTAAGGAACTGATACACTCTTCCAAAATTTTAGAAAGTTACAAGCTCAAATGGATATTGTTTTAAGCTTCCTGCAAAGGAGAACTTTTTCAAAAGCATCTATGTTTTCCTTTCTGTGTAGGCGTATCAAGAAATCTGAGGTATCCTATGTACAATAAGCTGCAGTTTTCCTACACAAAAGCTGTACCGGTTTGCCTCTGTCATGTCATATTTTCTTCAGAAGTCAATTCTCCTATGTCATATAAGTGGCTAGCTTCCTCCTCATGTGTTCTCTCAATCAGTCTCACAGAATCATTCTGAGTTGAAAAAAGAAGAAAGTACCTGGATTTGTAAGTTTCTCTTCGAGCTCAGCCTGAGTCGTAACACTCTCAGACTTTGGGGAATGAATGATGAGAACAACAGACCCAGCGCAGCTCAGCAAACATCCCAGCTTGCCAAGAATGTTCAGTTTTTCTTTCAGCAAATAAGAAGCTAAAATGGACCTTTCACAAAGAAAAAGAAGAAAATTAAATCTGGGTACATCCCGTTAATAATGCAGTAACAGTTACGTGCCATATGAATTTCCTCCTAAAGAAATATTATTAAACATTAGCGAATCTTCAAATAGCCCTCAAACACATTTCTTTCTTATCAAAAGGAAGATTCATCCATTCTCAGCTTTACTCAATCCTTGATGTTTCACCTCTGGAAAAGCAAACCAAAAAGCCACCAAGGAACAAAACTCATCGGCAGATAACTACCTGTTAATGGTATTTCACCAAATCATTAAATATTTTATATACGCTACACAACCATGAGATAAAAGTAGTCTTTGATTACAAAGTTCCAAGGACTTGGCTCAAACATGTAGCTGACCAAAATATTATAAATGATGTGGCCTGGAATAAAATAGGTAGCAAGTAGAGCACCAGCGTGCTACACAGCATACAAAACTTCAGAAAGATGTGTGGCCCACACAATGCAATGTACGTTCTCAAACGGATAACCACTATGGTCAGATACATAATTCAGCAGACAACTCAAGACAAGTGCAAAAATTCTCAGGACAACACGCAGCATTGTTTTTAAATAATTGTACCTTTTCTCTGCAGTAGTTTCATAGATAGTGTCTTAGCTATTCACAAAATATTTAGCTGTATATTAAACTCCATTCAGAACACTCACTGCCTTACTTTTTTTTCCCCCTCCCCTCACGTGAACGTAACATGGAAGAAGCTGTGAGCAGCCATATGCAGGGGACGCTCTCACTTCAGGAAACTGGGCCAAATCCAACTGAATTAAAATCAGCATCAATAAACACGTGTGGACTGTGGATAGCAGGGCAGAGAACAAATGTGAAACAAAGAGAAAGATCTACATAGTAAGGGAACTGTGAATAAGAGAATGGGCAGAAGAGTCCAGAATAATCGAATTGAAGGGAAAAAAACAGTTGTTTAATGATCCCTACAGTCTGGAACAGATAAAAAAAGAAGATATTCAGGAACCCTTTCTTCACCATTCTCCCACTACCACCACTCTATACTCACACTTTAATAGGCAAAGCAGGAACAGGCAACATTTTAACTCATCATTACATTCATAAACCTGGCATCTCCTTAGCAGACGTCCAGTGATCACAGAGTCTATTTGACACTAAGTAGTAACAACATTCAAATAAAAACAAGAAAAGTAAACTCTTACCCAAATGGAACACCAAGCGCTCCCAAGGGAGTCACTAACACAGTTGGGACTGCAGTGTAGGCCAAGAAATTCCCTATTTGACCAAGAGCCACTGTCAAGAGAACCAGAAATATGTCTTTAAACCCCTTTGTAAAAAGAAGGAATGAAAACTTACCCAATACTGTTTGAGAAAGATTGATTTAACTGGAAAACAGTTGATGTTACAGATCTGCTCAGCTCTGTTAATTTTGCACTTAACCCAAATGGCTGGAATTTTTATATATTAATACAGGATTCGAATTTATTATAGAAGAAGATCCAAGAGTAAACAGTTTTATTTGCACCTTTTCTTGGTGAACTATAAATAAGACCACCAATTAGAAACAGTCATTAATTACACTCGTATCTTCATATAGGGAGTGCTGAAAGTACACGAAATCTATACTTTCAGGTTCAGAATGTGCATTCACATAACACAAATGCACTGGCTTACAGTTTCTAACAGCAGTGTTACTGTTTGGGGGAAAAATAAGGACAATACTCAGCAAACAAATCTAATAATGAAATATCAAGTGCACGCATAAAAGCTTTACAATATAGAGTGCATCAACTTTTCAAAGCATTATACAATATCAGAAGAAATTTCTGATCACTGTAAAAAGAACAAATCCATACCAAGTCACGTTAACAGCCTCATGATCTTATTTTCTCCTCACCGCCTCATAAAAGCCAGTTCTAAAATTTACCACATCATTGCACACACCACAGCTGTGATAAACACTTAACGTGTTCAAGTTTTCAGTAAAAAAAGGCTGGATGGTTTTGCAAGTGCTGGCAAGTTTATGTTAAGTTTATAGTAGGTCAACATGATGCTTGCACAGTTACAGTGTGGTAGCAGGCAAAAACCCTGAGACTGAACACAAATTACATACAGCTCAAATTTCAAGTTGATTTTAAGAGCCATTATGAACATTTGAACACATTTCAAGCATCCATACAGTCTTTCTGCTCAGGCTGGCACTGCCCTCAACCATCAAACCTTGTTATCATCAAACTGCTCTTCACACCTGCAAAGCACAGTGCAAACACTAATTAATCTACTAAATTAGCTCACATTACCAGTAAAGATGAAGACCTGCATAACCTACAAGAAGCACAAAGGAGAAACACAAGCTTACAAAACTGCAGAACGTGGCAAGAATATACTAATTGAAGTCACTGAGGCTTTCTCTACATGCAAGAGCAAGTCAGAGAAGCTAATGAGCAGCACTGCTAGAGCACAAGCTGGTTTCTCGGTCAGTGCTGGTCTTTTGAAAGCTTTCAGCCCCTGACAGCAGAGTAACTCAGCTACCAGCCTCAGTTCTGTATTTTGGCAGGCACATGGGGCTGCTGTGCCACTATCCTCAAGGCTCTGAGGGAGACCTTGTATGGAAGGCAAGACCCACCTGGCATGCTGTGGATCTGCAGATTTCACACATTTCCAAGTTTTTCTGACAAAAGTTTGCTATTTTTCTCGGTGTGTGTACGTGTAGGTCAGGTGACTCATCTTTCTGACTACAGAACACTAATATACGGCACCAACTCAGACACATAAATTAGGTCTCCGAAGCTTCAGTCACACTGCACGTGTAATACGCCAAGTGAATTTATCCAAACTTTTCAGCACTACCATAGAATAGCAACAGTCTCTCACCACTGTGGACGACTGACTAGGATTAACTAAGACCAATTAAAAAAAAAAAATAAAATCGAATCTCAGTAATGGTTACCATCTGTTGTTGAAGACCTTTGCTGCCAACCTATCCAGTCATCGGTGGATAGAAATTAATCTCCAGACACATCAGTGCTGTAAATCAAGTCATTACTTCAGCTCCTGAAGGCACATCAGGCTGCCAGCTTGCAAAAGAAGTGCTGATATCCCAGAAATTATTGCAACACAAAGCCTGATGCACGTTGACATGTCTACATCTGTGAGGAGACTAGTAAAAGCAGATCTGAACAGTGAAAGATGTCTGTTCCATGCACGTCAGGGGCTTTACTGCAAAGAAACTTTAGCCTGATCCCACAGACTGAGTCTATTTGCAGCTGATGCACATTAGGAACGTTCCTAGAGTACATCTACCAGCCTTGTTTTATTGCAAAAAAGTTCATTTCAAAAACTCCAACACTGCTCCACGATGCACAATAAGGGGAGACAAATGAGATACACGTCACAAGTGCATTCCTAATCTGCAACAGAACACTAAGCAGTCACAAACATTATAGCGACGCATCCATCTAAAGCTTGCACTGAAGCTAATCAATTAGCTAATGAATGTAAAGCTAACTGAGATATATCAATCACTCTCTTGACTACTGTGTTAAAAAAATTAAAAAAGTAAAAAAAAAAAAACAAAACGTCCCTCAGTAGAATCTGTAACCCTTCCTTTGAAGTCTTCCAGCGGATCCCAAGGCCACAAAACAGCTAGGCGGTGTTATTCTGAGTTAGCATGCTAACAAGAAATGCTTGTGCAGTGTCTGAGTAAATACTGCAAAAACAAGATGATAGAGTTGATGCTGGCTTTGTTAGCCGTCCTAACTTCAAATTCCATACTTGAGAAAAACATGTAATTTCACCCAACTAATTCTTGAAGAATTACCTTTCCCTAGACTCCACAGTTCCCTCCCTGCCTGGCCCTTGCCATTGCAGTTCGTGACAGTGTTGCAGTAATGAACCTGTAAAGTCCTTAACTGGTTTATTGGTAAAATAATTGAGGCTGTGTTTTGAAATACCTGCACCTAGCTGATAGACAAAAGCCAATTTAAACCAGTTCCTTCAGCTGTTTCACCTTCAGCCAATTCAGGCAGCTCTTCTGAGCATGAAGTCCTTTCCTCTGATTCCTGTATTAAAAATTCTCCTATTTTACCGTCTGTTCTGAACTTCAATGCAGAAGCCTCACAGGGAACAAACAATTGTGACCAAAGCATAGATTTATTGCTGCTTAGGCAGCAGTGATCATGGAGTCAGAAGCCCACAGTACACTAATTAAACTCAGCTTGAATTATCTGAAGACTTGCCTTAGAAGCTCTATTGGCTCCTACACTCGCTGTGAACCTCATCCTTTGAGGGATCTATCAGTTCCCATTTCTCTTGTACAGCTTGAGAACAAAGTACCGTGTTGCATCACAGCAAGGTACGTAACTGGACTCATCTGCTTCTCAGAAACAGCATCGAAACATTTCCAAATAATCCACAGAAGGCTGGACTAGTGTCTATAAACCAGTTTTGCCTTTAAACTCCTGTGGGTAAGACTCGGACTGAACTACAAAAGGAGAAAGCTAGTTACTCTGCATGGATTGAAACTGGAGAGTGAACTTAGTGTAAGGATAACTTACAAAGACACTAAAACTAAATTGTACAGATCTCATAATCAGCACCCCATATTAACCCTCCAAATTAAAAACAACACTGAAACTGGAGCTATCAAAATAGAAATCAAAAAAGATACTGTTTTTTAAATTGAGGCTAAGTGCTTTCTGATCTAAAACATAACATGTTCTCAATGAGCCCCTTTGTGCAGAGCTACAATTTCTTATTCAGCTTTGACTTTTATTAAAAACTGGGTGTACCAGTGCAAACCAGAGACAGAAAACATGCAAGAATCCAGTCAGAGCAGTGTGTGGGTGCCAAGAGCTGCAAGTATCAGATGGTTCAGAAAATCCAGAAAAAAAATCTGATCTGGGCTTATCCCAGCTCTTCGCCTTTTCTAACGCCATCAGACGGAACAGCCAGAGAAGCAGCTTAGTAAAAGTGGGATATTTCTGAGGGAAAGCAACTTCACTACAAGTGAGTGCCAGATCCAAGATTAGAAACTAGATTTTTCTGATGTCTCAATTTGCCACCTAACCACAACTTCCCCCTTCAAAAAAAAAAAAAAAAAAAAAATCATAAACCATTTAAGATACTTACTTGCAATAGTGCCAGACCACCATACTATATCTGTCAAGTATGAAGTACCTGGGAGAGGAAGTATAGGAAGATATATTAGAAAAATATGAAACTGCATTATCAGAACAACAAAATAGAACAATTTTAATACTCTCAACTATTAAGGACTTTTATCTTAACCTTTTTTCTCAAGACAGTTGAGTGGGCAAAAAACAAGAGAGAGGACGGAAAGTGCCCAGACCTGGCCTGCAGGCCAAATCACACTGCCCAAGTCAGAGCTTCTCAAGGGAACATACTAGCCAGAGGCTCTGGTTTCCAGACTGGATTAGTGTTACCTATACAAGTGTTACCTATAGATAGTGTTACCTATGCAACACTAATGCTATATGACTTTGAAGAGTGTCCAAAATGCCAGCAAATGCCACTCTGAAGTAAGTTTAACATACACACTAGCCACCACTAGGAGAATGGGAAACATATGGAAATAATTATTTGGATAAATTAGTTTGTTAATATAGCTCCAATAAGGCTGTATCAAGAATCTGTCTTGCAAGCAGATTTGGAAGTATGGCAGTGTGGACAGATCCTCCTGCATTTGAATGTTTGGAAAACGCTGCAACTGAAACCTCTGAACTACTGATATACCACCACATTTCCAAGAGGCATAAAAACTCAGGATGGTCCTCTTGCGCCTTCCCAGCTCTATTTTCATGGTTTGATTGTTGAAGTTTGACCTGGAATGCACCAGGGAACCTGTGTACCACATCTTATCAGCTCTGTTTTTGTAGAGCATCAATGCTAATCACTACTTACTAAACCAGATGCTAGCCCCCACCAAACGTGACTTGAGCAGAATGCAAGAATAACATGATCCCAGCCTTTCCAGCAATCCCACTCTGCCTTTGCTTGGGAAAACACTCTCTTCTCAAGATGTGCTGGACCAATAGGCAAGTACTGCAGTGAGCACATTTCTCCTGTGAAGAAAGTTGAGAAAGTTGGGCTTGTTTAGCTTGGAGAAAGAAGGCTCTGGGGAGACCTCATTATGGCCTTCCAGTACCTGAAGAGAGCTTATAAGCAGGAGGAGGACCAACTTTTTATACAGTCTAATAGTGACAGGATAAGGAGGAATGGCTTTAAACTAAAAGAGGGAAGATATAGATTAGAAATGAAGAGGAAATTCTTTACTCAGAGGGCAGTAAGGTGCTGGCACAGGCTGCCCACAGCTGTGGGTGTCCCATCCCTGGGGGTGTTCAAGGCCAGGTTGGTTGGGGCCCTGGGCAGCCTGAGCTGGTGGACAGCAGACCTGCCCACAGCAGAGGGTTGAAACTAGATTGTCTTTAAGGTCCCTTCCCACCTAAGCCATTCTGCGGTTCTACAGTGAGCACTCTGAAATCCCAAATGAAAGAAAGATATAATAATCTGCAACTCTGGAGACTTATGAAATATTAAGCGCTTGCTGGGAAATCACACTATATAATTGAAGTGAGATGGAAAATGACTAATGAAAATGGCCAGCTTTAGAGTGGGAGTAATCATTTTTTAGACTTTTGTTATTGCATATAAAATAAAAACACTTGGGGGCACAAATTACAGAAAATATTGACTCAAGTAAGATAACTTTGCAAAATATTTGCCACCCGCTGCTGTTTCTAAAGGAGGATTACTAATTGCAATGACACGATATTATTGACTCAGGAGAGATTACAAAAAAGACTTGAAGTGCCTCCTTGTTAATTATACAGCACCTTCCGAAGCCAGTGGAAAAAAGACATCATCCGACACCGAACATCTTGGGCTCTTAGTTCTGACTGTTAGGTTCAAGGAAGAGCCGCATGGCTTCACAACATTAAATAGAAAGAAACAGAGTATTTGGCTGGATGTCTCATAGAATCATTTGAGTTGGAAGGGACCTTTAAAGGTCATCTAGTGCAACCTCCAATGCACAGAGACAGGAAACATTTGGAAAAACGCACAAGTAGAACTCCGCCGTATCTTCAGAGCAGATGTTTCGCAGCTGTGATGCTCAGCACCCACACAAATGCACTCCCATCAGCCACCTAAGTCAGGACGCTACTGAGGTAATAAGGCCCCACTGTACCGCAAAATGGAAAGTTCCTTTGGCAGGGCTGAGCTGGAAAGTCTTCCCGTTCTCTTTTGTTTCCTCATTGTTTCCCTTACAAAAAGATTTGTAGTTATGACGCAGTGTAATTTCTCTCTAGACAATAAAAATAGATTACAGCCATCTTGAAAGGAGAGCATGCCTGTGAAACAGTGGTCTTAACGTAGAGACCCTTAATGTAAGGTCCTTGTAGAAAGCATAACAACTTGTTAGATCAGGCTGTCAGCTGGTGGTAGCAGAGCTGGAAGTTTGTTCTGCTCCACCGCATCCGCACACACACAAACACTGCAGTTTTCCTACACTGCAAGCATCGAGATGCAGCCAGCAAACCGCTGCTTGTAGGCTGCGTGCTTTGGGGAGCTCCGTTTGCAGCACAAAATACAGAAGACCTCCACGCCCCGTGAACTCACATCTCTGTTCTGGCTAGGCTGCTCAGACAGCACCATAAGCTCCTGAGCAGGTTTACAACAGAAAACAATAGCGAGGGATGGGATTTTCAACACGAAAAGACCAGCAGCGACTTCACGTTGTGGGTGCGCCTTCTTCCACCGAGGAAAGCCACCACGCGGCTGCTGTAGCTCGCGGTGCAGCCCGCGGAAGGGCCCCAGCGAAGAACGAACCAGAACTGCCTGAGGCAGCGGCAGAGCACAGCGGTACCACACGGCAGGGAAAGAGTAACGCGTGCCGGCAGAGGCGCGGTCCCCAGCGCTGCGCGGCAGCGGGACAGCGGACGCGCGAGCTGCGGAGCGGTGCCGATGACTGCGCTGAACGTGCCCTCCGTCCCTCACCGGAGACAATGAGCCCACCGCACTCCTTCCCCACAACGCCCCACACGAACCTCCGGGCAGCCCGCGCCCGCCTGCAAGGTGCCCCCGGCCCGCCCCGCCCACCGCCGGGCTCCCCTGGCCGCGCCCGGGGCAGCCGGTGTGCCCGCGGCAGGCGGGGCTCGGCTCGATGCCGCCCTGCTGCAGGGGGCCGGGAGCCCGCCGCGGCGCTCCCCCCGCACTGCAGCGCCCGGGGCGGCGGGGCCCCTACCTCGCCCGCGGGCCCGCACGATCCCTTTCTTCTGCAGGACGAAGGTGGAGCCGTTCACCAGGCTGGACACGACGGCCACGCTCAAGCCCAGCGACACGGCGGCGGGGCCGGGGCTCTGCGCCGCCCCGTCCCCCGCTGCCGCACCGACCGCCATCCGCATCGCCCCGCCGACGGCTTCACGCACGGCGGCTGCCCGGGCCCAGCGCTGCCG